>NW_026114602.1:842702-1109526 GCF_025201925.1 Gopherus flavomarginatus
AAATAAGGTGTAATTTTAATAGTCAGGGATTATAAACCTTGGGACAACCTATCAACAGGGTGATGGATTCCCCATCACTGACAAGGTTTAAATCAAGGTTGTATCTGAAGAAGTGAGGTTTTTTTACCCACAAAAGCTTATGCCAAAATAAATCTGTTAGTCTTTAAGGTGCCACTGGACTCCTTGTTGTTTTTGTGGATACAGACTAACATGACTACCTCCTAATACTTTAAATCAAGATTGGATGGATTTCTAAAAGATCTGCTTCAGGAATTATTTTGGAGGAATTCTTTGGCCTGTGCTGTACTGGATATCAGATTACATAATTAAAATGATCTCTTCTGCCTTAAGGAGCTCCAACTCTATTGACTCCAATGGTGTCAGGACTGAGTCTTCCCTGCTATTTAAGAGGTGAGGGTTGTCTGCCTGAAGGAAGGAGTAGCAGGAATATGCCACTTTGCATATGGAACAGAGCTGGGTCTAGCTCACACACAGGATTCTGTACTAGGCTCCACACTCCATAGACTCATAGACTCCAGGACTGGAAGGGACCTCTAGAGGTCATCGAGTCCAGTTCCCTGCCCTCATGGCAGGACCAAATACTGTCTAGACCATCCCTAATAGACATTTATCTAACCTACTCTTAAATATCTCCAGAGATGGAGATTCCACAACTTCCCTAGGCAATCTATTCCAGTGTTTAACTACCCTGACAGTTAGGAACTTTTTCCTAATGTCCAACCTAAATCTCCCTTGCTGCAGTTTAAGCCCATTGGTTCTTGTTCTATCATTAGAGGCTAAGGTGAATAAGTTTTCTCCCTCCTCCTGATGACACCCTTTTAGATACCTGAAAACTGCTATCATGTCCTCTCTCAGTCTTCGCTTTTCCAAACTAAACAAACCCAATTCCTTTAGCCTTCCGTCATAGGTCATGTTCTCAAGACCTTTAATCATTCTTGTTGCTCTTCTCTGGACCCTCTCCAATTTCTCTGCATCTTTCTTGAAATGCGGTGCCCAGAACTGGACACAATACTCCAGTTGAGGCCTATGCAGCGCAGAGTAAAGCGGAAGAATGACTTCTCATGTCTTGTTTACAACACACCTGTTAATGCATCCCAGAATCACGTTTGCTTTTTTTGCAACAGTATCACATTGTTGACTCATATTAAGCTTGTGGTCTACTATGACCCTAGATCTCTTTCTGCCTACATACTCCTTCCTAGACAGTCTCTTCCCATTCTGTATGTGTGAAACTGATTGTTCCTTCCTAAGTGGAGCACTTTGCATTTATCTTTATTGAACTTCATCCTGTTTACCTCAGACCATTTCTCCAATTTGTCCAGATCATTTTGAATTTTGACCCTGTCCCCAAAGCAGTTGCAATCCTTCCCAGTTTGGTATCATCTGCAAACAATAAGCATACTTTCTATGCCAACATCTAAATCGTTGATGAAGATATTGAACAGAGCGGTCCAAAAACAGACCCTTTGGGAACCCCACTGTGTATACCTTTCCAGCAGGATTGGGAGCCGTTAATAACTACTCTCTGAGTACGGTTATCCAGCCAGTTATGCACCCACTTTATAGAGGCTCATCTAAATTGTACTTTCCTAGTTTATCTATAAGAATATCATGCGAGACCGTATCAAATGCCTAACTAAAGTCTAGGTATATCACATCCACCACTTCTCCCTTATCCATAAGGCTCGTTATCCTATCAAAGAATGCTATCAGATTAGTTTGACATGATTTGTTCTTTATAAATCCATGCTGGCTATTCCCTATCATCTTACCACCTTCCAAGTGTTTGCAGATGATTTCTTTAATTGCCTGCTCCATTATCTTCCCTGGCACAGAAGTTAAACTAACTGGTCTGTAGTAAGAAAGGAAAGGTTTCAAGTGGCTACATGTAATGAAACATAAAAGTCAGAATTGGTTACAAAAGAAGGGAAAGAGAAAATGTAAACTAATGGCTAACTTAACGAGCTAGCAGAATTCAAAGCAAAGGCATTTCTCTCACCACATGCTGCAGTAAATTTCACAGCCTGGGTCTCTTTTCAGTCCAGAACTTTTCCCCTTTATTTCTGTGTCCTTCAGATATTCATTGATGTCATGAGAAGAGAGATCGGAGGAGGAGTGGGGGCAAGTGTTTTGCTCCCCCTCTTTATAATTCAAATTCTTGCGTTAGAAACATCCTTGCTGAGTCGTGGTGGACATGAGGCTTCAATGGTCCTGGTGATGAAATGTAAATTTTTGTTCACACCTTCCCCCTGCCAAAAAATGGATGTCTAAGCAGGTAATGGTCCATTAATACTAGCCTGGCTAGTCTTGCTGTCTTTCAAAAATTGGTATGTGGGTGCACCCCCAAATTGTAATATATTTCCAGAAACATGATACAATGAAATGTTATAACTTTATGTTGTGTAGCTACTCATATTTTAACAAGACAAAAATATTGAGCAGATCATGCTGGAATGTCATAAAGAGTGGGGTCCTGCAGGGATCAGTTCTGGATCCAGTTCTGTTCAGTATCTTCATCAACGATTTAGACTATGGCCTAGCGAGTACACTTATAAAGTTTGCGGATGATACCAAGCTGGGAGGAGTTGCAAGTGGTTTGGTATGGGAGCCTTTTGAGGGCCTGGAACACCAATTGTGCCTCCTCCTCTCTCCACTGTTGAAGAGCAGTGCTAATTTTGATTCCATTAGGAGTCCATCTAGAGGCTGCTGAGCTGAATTCACTTTGGGCCAATGGTGCACCAGCACTGGGGCTCCCCTACTGCAAGCTGAAATCACTAAGAGCTGAAATCACTAAAAGAGCTAAACTTACTGAGCTGAGTTCTGTGTTAACCAGTGGGGAAGACTGAAGATCTATCACTAAAAGTGGCTGGCAGAACAGAGCAGCTTACAACACGGTTGGAGCAGCCCACGGAACAGTGAGCGGAGCTGAGCAAAGCGGTTTGTGGGAAGGTTGGAGCGGCCCATGGAACAGCGAGAGAGTGGAGCGGTTTGCGGGGATGGCTGGAGTGGCTCACGGGTCGGCTGGAGGAGTGGCACAGCTGGTGGAGTGCAGCCGGTCGTGGAGAAGGCTACAGCAGAACTCCATGGAGAGGCGGGGCAGTCGGCCCCAGACCACATAAGGTGCACCTTAAAACGCTGCGTGCCCCCCCATTTCCACTCAGGCTGGGGGGGGTAAAACTCTGCAGACAAACTTTTGAACTCTGGGATGGCACTGACCAGGGACAGAGACTTTTGAGTTGTTGGACTTTGGGGTGATTGAACTTAAGACCCTAAGGGGAAAATGACACTGTCAAACTTACTTGGTGGGTCTTTTGCTCATGGTTTATGTTATTAATCCTGTTTGTGGTGTTTCCCCAATGTAATGCCGCATTGTTTCCCTCCTTTATTAAAAAGATTTTGCTACACTCAGACTCTGTGCTTGCGAGAGGGGAAGTATTGCCTTCTAGAGGCGCCTGGTATGTAATTGTTCCAGGTCACTGGGTGGGGGCTCAAGCCGGTTTTGCATTGCGTTATTGAAACGGAACCCCTGGATGCTGAACCTGGCCCTTGTTGCTGCCAACTCAGAGGGGTAGAAGGGTTACATTTGGTTTATTTATTTATTTATTTATTGTTATTTTTGTCTTTAGGGTTTTTTGAAGAAACCTCAAAATATTTTCCAAGAAAAAATTTGACAAACAAGCAAATGAACCAATCATTTCATGAACAGCTTTATTCAACACCCAGTGTATTGTGTTTTGGTTGAAAATTTGGCCTTTTAATTCGGTGCCTAATTGCCTATGGGCATAAGAAGAAAATTACATCCCATCTCCACCACTGGGCAAAGTGATTTGTGGCCTTCCTGTGAAGCACCAAGTACTGGCTATTTCCCAAAGTCACTAAGTATGTCAGTGGAGAAACAAGGACCCGAGACCCATGGGAGTTAGGCACCTAAGTACCTGTGACAGCCTGGGCCTGAGTCAAGTTTTTATGAATTCTTATCTAGTGAATAAACTGCCTTAGATTCCTCTGAAATCCCTGTCTAAATATGTAGCTTTTGTGTGTATATCTGGAGTTATTCAGAGTGCAAAATAAAAGCAACATTTGAAAATGTGTCTCCAAATAATTATGGCAAATTCTTTGAAAAGTAACATGACAGCAAATACATTCATTGAAGAATCCTCCAAATGGGATGGCTTCAGGAGGAGGAAGAGCTCAGTGGTTTGAGCATTGGTCTGCTAAACTCAGGTTTGTGAGCTTAATCCTTGAGGGGGCCACTTAGGGTTCTAGGGCAAAATAAGTTCTTGGTCCTGCTAGTGAAGATAGGGGCCTGGACTCAACGACCTTTCAGGGTCCCATCCAGATTTATGAGATAGGTATATCTCCATATATTATTATATCATAATAAAATGATGGACCATATGCGTCAGCTTTGAACTCATTCCTACAAAACCCACCAGGTCTTTGAGCGGCAACAATTGTCACATTTTATGGCTATCACAGTGTCCATGGAGAAGCCATGAAGTATCAGGGACTGAGAGACTGAACTATTCTCTTAAACTTTTGAGACAGTCTCTTCTGGTCAGAGCGTGTCCTTGGTTTTTGCTGAGTCTGCTAACGGGAGCCAGCTGGTTCCAGCTTGGATGGAGATGTCTGGGGGGTGCTGTTATTAAGAGTCCAAGGAGTTGAGATACAAAGTCCATCTTTCTTCAGAAGTCAGAGAGGGAGAACACTGGGCTGGTACTCACTGGGGCTAGGTTTGAACAGGTGAGTTAGAGGTAAAAACAGCTGCTTCATCTCTAATCTCCTGAGCCATCCAGGGCAATCCTGCTGTGAGATGTCTGTAGCATTTATATGGAAATGAGGTGTGAACTGAAACCTCATGTCCCTTCAAATGGGCATTGGGCACAATCTATCCCAGTCTCTTCCACAACATTAAGCTTCTGTATGATGTTCAAAGGTGTATCAAGAGCCCAGGGATTCAGGTGTTGAAAGCAACTAAAGCAATTAAAAAAACAGACTGAATGGGGAATTCCATAGAAAATTCCCATGAGGGCCACCGAGCTGTGGTTATCCCCAGTGGGCATTAGCAGAAGAGTGAATAGAAAACAGCTCAACTGCATAGGCCCAATGTATCCTGGCTACAAATCCACTGAGTTCCATGGAGAGGGCCTTGGAATGGGCTTGGCCCTGTGAAGGGACTTGAAACTGACTCTGCAGTATGTAGGCTCTAGGTGCTGCAAAATGTGGAACAATACAGTGGACTCTTGCGCCAGGCAGTGATCTGTGACATGGATTGTCAGAGTGGCTTAAGGGACTTAGGTTCCCAACTCTCAGTGACTGCACATTGACTGGAATTAATTATTCCAGCCTTAATACACAGGGTTTTTTTTTTTGTCTTGCTCACTTGTGTCCTAATTTTCTTTGCACCACCCTGACCCTCAGGCCATGTCTACACTACAGAATTATGTTGACCTAACTTACTTCAGCATACAGCTACCACAGTTATTAAAACACTTGTATGCATGCACACTTGGCTGCTTATGTCAGTACTGTGCATCCTCACCGGGAGCGCTTATACAGGTTGTATTGTCAATGTGGGGCTGTCAGAGTTCCTTCCCCACTCTGAACTCTAGAGTACAGATGTGGGGACCTGCATGAAAATTCCCTAAGCTTATTTGTATCAGCTTAGGTTAAAACCTGGTATGCTGCCACTACCAAGTGATTTAACAAGAAACAAGGAAAGGACCACTTGGCATTCCTCCTCCCCCAAAATATCCCCCAAGCTCTTACACCCCGTTTCCCGGGGAGGCTTGAGAATAATATCCTAACCAAATAGTTACAAAGTAATCAAAGATACAAACTCCTGGGTCTTGGGACAATGGAAAAATCAGTCAGGTTCTTAAAAGAAGGATTTTATTATAAAGAAAAGGTAAAAATCAACTCTGTAAAATCAGGATGGAAAATATTTTACAGGGTAATCAGATTCAAAGAGTCCAGAGGGACCCCCTCTAGCCTTAGTTTCAAAGTTACACCAAAACAGAGATAAACATCCCTCTAGCAAAGGGCACATCCACAAGTTGAAAAAACAAAGATAAACTAGCACACCTTGCCTGGCTGTTACTTACAAGTTTGAAATATGAGGGACTTGTTCAGAAAGATTTGGAGAACATGGATTGATGTCCAATCCATTTTAGTTCTAAGAGTGAACACACCCAAAACAAAGAACACAAACAAAAGCCTCTCCCCCACTCCCAAGATTTGAAAGTATCTTGTCCCCTTATTGGTCCTTTGGGTCAGTTGTCAGCCAGGTTACCTGAACTTCTTAACCCTTTACAGGTAAAAGGATATTGGTGCCTCTGGCCAGGAGGGATTTTATAGTATTGCATACAGGAGGGTTGTTACTCTTCCCTTTACAGTTATGACAGGGACATTATGGGACAGCTCCTGAAAGTAAGTAACAGTCAACATAAGCAACACAGTGTTTACATTAGCTTATTAACGTAACACCAATATTTAAAAAGGGCTCTAGAGGTGATCCTGGCAAATAACAAATCGGTAAATCTAAGGTCGATACCGGACATATTAGTCGAAACAATAGTAAAGAATAAAATTGTCTGATACATAGAAGAATATAAATTGTTGGGCAAAAGTAAACACGGTTTCTCTAAAGGGAAATTGTGTCTTATTAATCTATTAGAGTTTTTTGAAGGGATCAACAAACATGTGGACACTGGGGATCCAGTGGACATAGTGTATTTAGATTTCGAGAAACCCTTTGATAAGGTCCCTCACCAAAGACTCTTATATATATTAAGTTGTCATGGGATAAAAGGGAAGGTCCTTTCATAGATTGAGAATTGGTTAAAAGACAGGGAACAAAGGGTAGGAATTAACGGTAAATTCTCAGTATGGAGAGGGGTAACTAGTGGTGTTCCCCAAGGGTCAGTCCTCGGACCAATCCTATTCAACTTATTCATAAATGATCTCGAAAAAGAGGTAAACAGTGAGGTGGCAAAGTTTGCAGATGATACTAAACTGCTCGAGATAGTTAAGGCCAAAGCACGCTGTGAAGAACTTCAAAAAGATCTCACAAAACTAAGTGATTGTGCAACAAAACGGCAAATGAAATTTAATGTGGACAAATGTAAAGTAATGCACATTGGAAAAAATAACGCCAACTATACATACAATATGATGAGGGCTAATTTAGCTACAACAAATCAGGAAAAAGATCTTGGAGTCATTGTGGATAGTTCTCTGAAGGTGTCCAAGCAGTGTGCAGAGGCGGTCAAAAAAGCAAACAGGATGTTAGGAATCATTAAAAGGGGGATAGAGAATTAGATGGAGAATATACTAATACCCTTATATAAACCCATGGTACACCCACATGTTGAATACTGCGTACAGATGTGGTCGCCTCATCTCAAAAAAGATATACTGGCACTATAAAACGTTCGGAGAATGGCAATTAAAATGATTAGGGGTTTGGAGAGGGTCCCATATAAGGAGAAATTAAAGAGGCTAGGACTTTTCAGCTTGGAAAAGAAGAGACTAAGGGGGGTTATGATAAAGGTATATAAAATTATAAGTGATGTGGAGAAAGTAGATAAGGGAAAGTTATTACTTATTCCCATAATACAAGAACTAGGGGACACCAAATGAAATTAATAGGCAGCAGATTTAAAACAAATAAAAGGAAGTTCTTCTTCACACAGCACACAGACAACTTGTGGAACTCCTTACCTGAGGAGGTTGTAAAGGCTAGGACTGTAACAGCATTTAAAAGAGAACTGGATAAATTCATGGAGGTTAAATCCATTAATGGCTATTAGCCAAGATGGGTAAGGAATGGTGTCCCTAGCCTCTGTCAGAGGGTGGAGATGGATGGTAGGAGAGAGATCACTTGATCATTACCTGTTGGGTTCACTCCCTCTGGTGCACCTGGCACTGGACGCTGTCGATTGAGAGGATACTGGGCTTGATGGACCTTTAGTCTGACCCAGTATGGCCGTTCTTATGTTCTTATGTACACTGACACTGTCAGCCTAATTACATCAAGCATGAGTCTACTTGGGGAGATGATGTTACTAAATTGGTGTACAGAGCCACTCATACTGGCGGGAGCAAAATTTAAGCGAAGACACTTCTACTGCTAGGTCTACACAAGGCAGGTTATGTCGAGCTAACCCTGTAGTGTGGACTAGGCCTTAGTGTTCAAATCATTATCCCAAAGACATGAAGTCTTACATTTTTAATAGAACACATAGAACCTGGAACTGAGCAATCTTCCTTCACTCATCATCCCTGAAAATGGGCATGTCTGGGTCTTTTCCACTTTGAACTTTAGCCTCCAGAAAGTGGGGACCTGCCTGTTCCTTTCTAAGCTTAATTCCTAGCTTAGATTTTATCACTCTGCCACCAACCCAAAATATAGTGTTTGGGTACACTCCCTGTCCCCCAAAACCTTCCCTGGGGAACCCAAGACCCAAACCCCTTGGGTCTTAAAACAAAGGGAAATAAACCATTCCCTCTCCTTCCTTTCTCTCAGATTTTCCCTCCCTGGGTTACACTGGGAGATCACTGTGATTCAACCTCCTTGAATCTTAAAACAGAGAGGAAATTCACATTCCTCCCCCTTCTCTCCCACCTCAGACTCTCTCTGAGAGAGAGACAGTGATCCTAACACAGAGAGAAATTAACTGTTCCCTCTCCTCTTCTCTCCTTTCCCCTCACCAATCCCTAGTGAGTCTAGACCCCATCCCCTGGGGTCTTACGCAAGAGTAGATAAAAAATCAATCAGGTTTTTAAAAGAAAAGCTTTTAATTAAAGAAAGAAAAAAAGTAAAAAATTAGCTCTGTCAAATCAAGATGGAAAATGTTACAGGGTCTTTCAGCTTCACCTAGACCAGAGGGACTCCCCCTCTCAGCCTAAGTATACAAGTTACAGCAAACAGAGTTAAAATCCTTCCAGCAAAATACACATTTGCAATAAAGAAAACAAACAAATGCCTAATCCGCCTGCTATACTTACAGTTTGGATAGAAGATACTTTTTCAGAAAGATTGGAGAGCCTGTATAAATGTTTGGTCCCTCTCAGACCCCAGAGAGAACAGAGAACAAAGAAAACAGCCCAAAACAAAGACTTCCCTCCACCCCGATTTGAAAGTATCTTGTCTCCCGATTGGTTCTTTGGTCAGGTGTCAGCCAGGTTCACTGAGATTGTTAACCCTTTACAGGTAAAAGAGACATTAACCCTTAACTATCTGTTTATGACAGGGCATTTACCCTGCCCTACTGGAACTGTTGCTGTAGATGACAGAAGACTCTCTTCTTCATGTCCCTGTGCCTCTCTATAGCAATGAGACACAAAAGTGGAGTTATATTGCCAGTAAGGTTGATGTTTGTGTATTGGGAACACATATCATCAGGGAACTGCACAGAGATCCTCAATCCGTTTCATACAGGCCACCTCAAATGCATTAGGAGATTCTAACTAAACATTGATGTACATACAGGGGGAATGGTCCCTATAAAAGCAGCAATGAATGCTAGCTTGGATGCTGAACACCCCAAAAATCGAGAATATTTGTTTCTGGTGGTTTTGTTTGGCCAATAGTAAAGAGAGGGGCCTGTGATGGTACCTCCTATAAGGCTTTATGGAAATATGTTTAGAATGCGTTTTATACTACATATGCCATGTAACATATCTAAAAGGTTATCATCTACTGACTGTATTAATCCTATTAGTATGCATGTATCATTTTTATATTTGAAAATATAAATGCTATGAATGTTGACTGTGTACTGGCTTGATTTCTAAATAACCTTAGTAGAGTATTTGGTCAGTTCCTGGAGAAAGGAATGTTGAAATTAGATACCTAATCAAGAAACACTTAAAGGACAATGGATCTTGGAATGCTCCAATCCACATAAAAAGTCTACTTGAGGACCTTCAAGGTAGCATGTAAACAATGGATTCTACCTGTAAAAACTGTGAGTCATGCATGGATATGTGACTTGCCCAGGTGACTCCAAAACTCCATCTTGGAGCTGGATTTTGCATAGGAGTGAGGAGGGGGTCTCCACCCAGAAGAGAAAGTCTATTTAGACCCCTGGGAGACCCCTCCATTTTGTCTTCAGTTGGCTACCCCAGGATACTTGAAAGAAACTGGTGTGAGTGATTGCTGGACCAAGGTTAAAAGGAGATTATTCTGTAAAAGGCAGCTTTTGGAACTAGTGAGGATCTTAATTGTATTTCCATTTGATTAGACCATAGATTAGCATATTTTATTTTATTTTGCTTGGTGACTTACTTTTGTTCTGTCTGTTACAACTTGGAACCACTTCAATCCTACTTCTTGTATTTAATAAAATCACTTTTTACTTATTAATTAACTCAGAGTTTGTATTAATACCTGGGGAGCAAACAAGCTGTGCATATCTCTCTATCAGTGTTATAGAAGGTGAACAATTTATGAGATTAGTGTAGTATAAGCTTTATACAGGGTACAATGGATTTATTTGGGTTTAGATCCCACTGAGAGTTGGGCATCTGAGAATTAAAGACAGGAACACTTATGTCAGCTGCTTTCAGGTAAACCTGCAGTTTTGGGGCAAGTAATTCAGCCCCTGGGTCTTTGTTGGAGCAGATGAGAGTGTCCTGGCTCAGCAAGGACAGGGTGCTTGGCCCTGAGCTGGCAGGGAAGTCAAGGGTAGAAGTATTCTTGGCACATCAGGTGGCAGCTCCCAAGAGGGTTTCTGTGATCCAACCTGTTACAGGGCAATTTGTTAAATCTGAATCAATTCCCATGTTACAAAGCCTTCAGTTGCCTTTTCCAGCCAACTTCATTTTCAAAGGTGCCGCTACTAAGGACTGTCAGATATCCCAGTGAATGAAATGGCCTTTTGTCTTATGCCCCACTTGCAACCATATTGTTCCATGTGATCTAGAGGTGAGATGGTCCCTATCTCCACTGAGATAGGCAGAGACCCTAAACTTTCAAAACCCTAAATTCATACTTCTAGAAACCACCACAAGTCTCCTCCATACTTTAAAAATGTGGCCCTTAGTTACTCTACAAGCACTGGGTTCCACAAAGCCTGTGTTAGGCCCCCGAATCCCTATACAATGACAGGGAGAGACAGACACCTAGGAATAGGATCCACAAAAGCCAGTGCATTAGGCAAGGAGGCCCCTAGGATACTCAGTGGGACACACTGACCAGCCAGAAGGGATGTGTGTCTCAGTCCGGACTGCTGGGATACACTTATTATCCACAACCAGAAACCCAGTGGAATCATATGTGTGTGTGTGTGTGTGTGTGTGTGTGTGTGTGTGTGTGTGTGTGTACGTATAGAATCAAGTGACAGCTATATAGTTCTGTGTAAGGACTATTTCTTGCCCTGTCTCTTGCATCACATACTATGCTTCTGCACATCATATGCAGTGTACATAACCATGCAAAAAGATGGTATTTGAAGATTAATAATAGGCCAGTTTGTGAGACCCTGTCTCAGCTTGAGTGTGAATAGATTTAAACTGGATGGTGCATGAAATGCTGGGTTAGTGCAAGTGATGAAACTTTTCCACTTGCACCAATATTATAATATGACACCAGACAAATAACACACAGAAGTATTTATTAGAGAGAGAAGGTGGAGCAACTTTGTTGGTGAGAGAGACAAGTTTTCACACTTACTTAGAGCTCATCTTCAGATCTGAAGAAAGCTCTGTATAAGTTTGAAAGCTTGTCTCCCTCACTTGCAGAAGTTGATCCAATAAAATATATTACTTCACCCACCTTGTCTCTCTGATATCCTGGGACCGACATGGCTTCAACAACACTACTTAAACCAGTGTTTATGTCACTATTGAACTTAGCCTAGTGTCTTTGGGCCAGAGCCAGGTCAGTATTAAACCAGTGATGTTGATATCCCATCCTTATTTGTAAAATTATTTCAGCAGGACATCAACCATGCAGATATCTCATCTGCATCCCTTTATCATTGTGGAAAGAAAATGTTCGGCTTGTTCACAAAACCTCATCAAAGAGATGAAAAATGGACACCCTCAAAAGATGACATCTATTTATTTATTTTAACAGTTTATTTCTAAGGAAACATAGAAGGAACTTAAAAACACAAAGAGAAAAATTGGCATTTTATTTGTTATGAATAACCTCCATCCAATCATTTCCTCAGGGCAACTTTGTTCTCCTTGTTCCTCATGCTGTAGATAATTGGTTTCAGCACTGGAGGTACCATGGAATAGAAAACATCCACCATGAGATCCAGATGTGATATGGACCTGGAGTTGGGTTTCAGGTAGGCAATGATGTCAGTGAAAATATACAAAGAGACAACAGTGATGTGAGGCAGGCAGATGGAGAAGACTTTTTTGCCAGGCCCTGCTCAGTGGGGATTCTTAGCACTGATCTGAAGATCTGAACATATGACACAATTATTAAAACAAAGCAGTTTAAAGCTAAGCATGCATTGAAGACAATAACCCCAGTTTCATCCAGGTCTGAGTCAGAGCAAGCAAGCTTGAGTAGCTGGGGGGATGTCACAGAAGAACTGATCCACTCTGTTACCTCCACATAAGGATAATGCAAATGTGTTCCCAGAGTGCAGGGTAGAGTAAAGAATACCACTGATCCAGGCACTGGCTGCCATTTGGACACAAGCTCTCCTGTTCATCACTCTCTCATAGTGCAGTGGTTGACAGATAGGTGACATATCAGTGTATACGCCATGACAGTGAGGATGCCGAGATCAGCTGAACCAAGGAACATGAAGAGAAAGACTTGGGTGACATCCAGAATAAGAAATCACTCTGGTGTTCATGAGAGAATTGGCCATGGATTTGGGGATGGTGACCCCCCTTCCCCCACACACATACCATCTGTCCCAATTTTTCACACTTGCTGTCTTGTCACCCTAATATACACCATGTGAGTATCTGGCCTAAGATGCCAGTTGAACAAATGCATTAAAGACTGGAACAAATTACAATCCAAGCCCACAGATCTAGCAAAGATGGTCCCTCAGCTCTGTCAAACAACAGAGGAAAAACTTGAGCATGATACTAAAGTACTAGAACTCCAAGACCACCTGATTTCCACCAGGGAAATATGACAGAATCTCTGAGCATCGAAATTATAAGCTTGTGTGTAGTGATTCCTTCCCAAGCTCTGTATATAGATGACCTGAATACCTGGTTACAAATTGACTGATGGTACTAATCCCAACTTCACTCCCATCTCTGGGTGTCGAGGGGCTAGTAGCATCGCTCAGTGACTTTATGTCTGGCCTGAGTGGGGCAGCAATCGTCAAAAGACCTGAGTTGTGATCTTATCTCTGCCAGTGGCTTGCTGTGTGACCTTGGGCTGGTCACTTCTCCTCCCCGAGCCTCTATTTCCTCTCCCACCCTTTGTCTGCCGGGTCTTTTATGAACTCTGTGGGAGATGAAGCTGTTTCTTATCATTTGGATCCTCAGCTGCACTCATTTACAGGCTTGGTGCTCAGCTGGCAGCAGTGTTGCACACAGGATATGGTGATAGACCAGGAGGTCTGGATTCCTGTCCCATTGACCTCCTGAGGTCCATCAATGCTGCAGCGAGGAGCATCTTCCCAGCTCCAGTAAACAGATATAGGGTAGCTCTGCTGAAGTTACTGTAGAAAACTTACCCATGTAGCCCTGAGATAGCCTGGTCAGCAGCTCAGGCTCCATCTGTCTATGTAACCATGGAGTTCAGCCGGGTTTGTACTAGGGTTCAAAAAGTATTAGATAAATTCATGGAGGATAGGTCTATCAATGGCTATTAGCCAAGATGGACAGGGATGGTGTCCTTAGTCTCTGTTTGCCAGAAGTGGGAATGGGTGACAGGGCATGGATCACTTGATAATAACTTGTTCTGTTCATTCCCTCTGGGGCGCGTGGCACTGGCCACTGTTGGAAGACAGGATACTGGGCTAGATGGACCTTTGGTCTGACCCAGTATGACCGTTCTTATGAGATGGCTAGACTAAGCCATTCCCTGTGCTGCCGGCATTTACTCTGTTATTTTTAAAGCATAGCTAGTGAACTCTGCCTACCTGAGCTGGGAAGCACAATCCTATCTGCAGTGTAGATGTGCCCTTAATGTCCTTGGGCAGGGTCCAGACAGATAGGCTGCACCCTCTTGACTGAATCCTGACTCTGAGTTTCAAAGTAAGAGAGGAGGGATAGCTCAGTGGTTTGAGCATTGACCTGCTAAACTCAGGGTTGTGAATTTAATCCTTAGTGGGGCCACTTAGGGATCTGGGGCAAGAGCTGGTTCTGCTAGTGAAGGCAGGGGGCTGGACTCAATGACCTTTCAAGGTCTCTTCCAGTTATAGGAGATTGGTATATCTCTCCTATTATTAAAGTGCTAGTATGCCTGTTAGGTACAGCCCATATTCCCTAGGCTGTCAACTCTGCTGTTTACTAAGTTCTGCCATCCTGCTGCTATATCTTTGACACAGAAATAAAAATGGATAGGACAGGATGATGGTTTTTGAAATTATGGTATCATTGGACAATATTACTGCTTCCTATCCTGCCTGAAAGATAATTTCCAAATACAGCTGGTGAAAAATATACTTGTTAAACTATTTTAAAAGAAAAAATTGGTTTTCAGTTAAATCTATCTATCTATCTATCTATCTATCTATCTATCTATCTATCTATCTATCTATCCAAAGGCCATTTTTTTCCTTTTGTGAAGGGGGGGGATAGACTTTTCCAGTTTTCAGCAGTTTTCAGCAGAAAATGTTTGGTTCTCTGTTGCCAAATCCAATTTGAGGATTTGGGGGACTTGTATGAAAAACCAATATTTACTAACAAAAAGGAAAGAAAAAAAATCTGACTGTCCCTACTTGTTTGATTAAACAGATAGTAAAAATCATAAAGAGTTAAAATTGGAAGTCAGATTTAGGTTCTTAAATTTGCCCTGTACGTTAATACTCTAATATATTTAATTGAAATAGCAAACTTACTGCATTGGTCTTCGGATAATTTTTCCCAATTTGTGATGCATTTGATCCTCCAGTAGTAGAAAATTTGGCCACTATCTATCTATCTATATATGTCCATGCACAACAGTCTATCACCTTCTCTCTCTCATGTAAACATCACTGCATTATGCAGCAGTGGTTTCCATGTCCAAAGATGGATTTCCTGAGTCGCTGGTCTCTCCGCTGTTCCTAGCAGACAGGGAACCACTCCACAGATGGGTGCTCCCTGTTCCCCTCCTCAGGCAGGCTTGGCCAAGAGGTGATGGACTAAATGCGATGAGGGACTGAAAACTCCTGAAGATCTAGAACTGCTCCTGGGTTGTGCAGGCATCAAACACAATCACAGCTCAGTATACCCCTGCTCTGGGGCTAAATAGCTGCATCTAGTCTCCAGGGCTGTGAGCCCAGCTCTGATGTGACATCAGGAACAAACCACCTGGACAACCTGTCCAAGTCAATCCTAACCCCACAGAGGGGGAACAGCACTGCCTTGGACCTCACACAACGGTAACATCCCTGAAAGGACCCTTGGCTAAAAAAACAAGGCAGATTTGGCTAAGGTATTTGACAAGTTAAATGTATATTTATAGCACAGGCATGTGACATACAATAGCTAAGAAACTAGCAGCACCAGAAGTTTAGCTGGCCTGGAATAACCTGTTCCTTCATTAACTCCACATGATTACCACTGGGGCAGCAGAAAATTTTTCCCCTGCATTGCATCAGCAGCTCTTGGGAGGCAGCCACCAGAAGAACCCACAACTCAGGCTGCCCAGGATGTTCAAAGTCAGACACTAAGATCTACCCAGAAGCAAGCATGAAAAATGAAAGGTCATGTCTTGAGCTGGTGTGAATTGATGCAGTTCCATTGATTTCAAAGTAGCTAGGGCTATTTACACCAACAGATGACCTGGCCCTTTGATTTCAATCAAGATATGGCCAATTTACACCAACTGAGGGCCTAGCCTGTCAGAGTTTACTTTGTTTATTTGGGATTGAGGGTATCTCTTGAAAGCCCATTATGTGTGTGGATGGGGATAGGGTGTTGTCATAGACTGAAGCTAAAACAGTTTCCCCTGAATACCACCGCCCTCTCCTCTAAGATCTGTCTAGGGCTCATCACCCTGTCTTCCAGGGTGTCCTGTTGGAGAATCCAACTCAAACATTTGGGAAGCAGCTTCTCCAGGATGGCTTCTCCACTAAGGACAGGGGAGGGGGGTTGCTCAGCAAATCACCCTCCAGTTACTCACGGGGGAATATGATAGAAGTATATAAAATAAGGACTGGTGTGGGGAAAGTAAATAAGGAAGTGTTATTTACTCCTTCCCATAAAACAAGAACTAGGGGTCACAAAATGAAATTAATAGGCAGCAGATTTAAAACAAACAAAAGGAACTATTTTTTTCACACAGTGCACAGTGAACCTGTGGAACTTCTTGCCAGAGGATGTTGTGAAGGCCAAGATTATAACAGGGTTCAAAAAAGAGCTAAATAAGTTCAAGAAGGATGGGCCCATCAATGGCTGTTAGCCAGAATGGGCATGGATGGTGTGCCTAGCCTCCGTTTGCCAGAAGCTGGGAATGGGCAACGGGATGGCTCTCTTGATGATTAACTGTTCTGTTCATTCCCTCTTGGGCACCAGGTATTGGCCACTGTTGGAACATAGGACTCTGGAGTAGATGGACCTTTGGTCTGACAAAATATGGCCGTTCTTACGTTCTTATGTTCAGTGCACAGAGCTTTGCCTAACGAGGCTTTTGTTCCATCTGCTAACAAAGACCATGTGATCTGGAACACACTGTCCTGCACTGAGGAACCAGAGCGCTTTCTCTGCAGACTTCAGGGATCTGGAAGCATTTTTCAGCCCCTGCTGTTGCTCTACGTTGAAGAAGGTGTGCTTTTTGGGCACTGAATTTGGGATGCCAGGGCCAGGTCCTTCAGCCCTTACTAAGCATTCTGGCAGCAGTCAGTGGCAGTGCAGTCTGAGCAATGGCTGCAGGAATGGGACCCATCCAACTGGATAATCTCTTACATAGATATAGCCTTGTGGTGTGAGCCATAGGACCAAGTCACGGCAATATTTGCATTTCTTGTCTATCTTGACTGATAAGAGAGCCCAAACTGTTGGTCTGTGCCCAGTATGGTAAGAACACATGTAAAATACAGTCACTTGGTCCACCAAATACTAAGCAATTTATCGAGCATAACATTCTCATTCCTTAAGCAAACAATTTTCCCATTAACTAACTGTAATTTTCCCCCATTAAGCAAATGGCAAATTTTTCTCCACCAATGAGCTAGCACATTCTCCTTCTTCAACCAGCCACAGTTTTCTCTGCCCTTCACTACCCCTACACTTCTCCACCTTCCAAAAATCACAGACGTTCCCTACGCCACCTATCTTTCTCCCCCTACCATTTACAATCTACACAATTCCCCCAACCAACACTAACCTTCTTCCCTTTTCAGTGATAATGAGAACATGCCTCATTCACCAACCATAATATTCTCCTTCCATATAATTTTTCCTAGTAGTATCATGTCCTGTATTCATGGCTTCAAGGAAAACTTTGGAGAATGGGTAGGCCATAGGCCACATCCTGAAGTTTCACTGGCCTGTGGGTTCAGAAGGCATTCCACTGTCAATGAACCAGCGTTGGTTCGCTCAGTTGTCTCAACAGATTATGGTTCTCCTTGTGTCTAAATGAAGATAGGAGAGGAGAGGAGAGGAGAGGAGAGACGCTGCGTTTTCATGTTTCTAAAGATCGCAACTTCTGGAAATGTCTTGAGCTAAGGTTCTTGGGGCTTCCAGAATGAAGAGCTAAGAGTCGAGCTCCCATTCTAGCCAGGGACCCTGAGCTGTGATCTCTGTTCCAGGGATAAAGAGTAGAAGAAAGTCAGGGAGTAAGGAGCCTCCTGCAGGGGATGCAGAGAGGAGACCCTGGGCCAGACAGAACTTTTGAAGAAGCTCTCTAGAGCAGCCAGAGGAGAGGCCTGGCTTGAGTGACCTGCACTGCAGAACAGGAACAGAATCCATCAGAGGGAGTTAGGAGCCGAGAAGGGGTATAACGGCCTTTGGTAAATAATGTTTAATATTGAATATTTATAGACAGACACGAAGAGGAAATGAGTCACAATAGTTGGTGTTATCTATCTATTGATTGATCTATCGATCTATCTCTCAAATCACATACTATGCCTTTGTCCCTTATATATGAATTGTATATATCCACGCACAGAGATGGGATTCTAATACTAATAACACTGGTCTACAATTTTTGAGAATTTGTCTGCTTCAGAGATAAAATGTGCTATTTATTATGTATTTTGATGTGCTGAATTCAAATATGACAATTAAAACAACTGATTGGCTAGTGTTTCTGAGATATTTAAGTTTTTACATTTTATGTCTATGTATATTGTGTAGGTAGTAGAGTTTTAATCATAAATTGTACCTAGATCTTTTCGTGTGTTTATGGTTGCTTTACATGATAATATTTCACCTGTCCTGTTTATGTAACACACTAAAAATCAGCAAAAGGGTTATATAAATAAAATTTATTATGAAACAAAAGGCAAAAAACTAGTATGTACATAGTTAGTCCTATTCAGTGTCTACTCGGCGCTTCTTGGTTTGTCTCTTGTATTCCTTAAATGGAGCATCTCTTGTCACTGTCCAGCAATAGTCTGCAAGCATTGATGGGCTCCATTTGCCCTGATAGCCTGCCAGGAGATTCCACTGCTGTAGTCTGGAGCCCAACAGCTCTGCCTTACTCTTGGGTAGTTCCAAATCCCTGACAAGGTCATTCAGTTCACCTTGTGTTAGGAGGTGTGGTTCAGAGGAGAAGGATGGGAGAAAATGTGGGTCCTGTGACATTGATGGTTCAGGACCAGAAGTTTCATCCTCTTCCTCTTCCTCATCTGACTCAAGTGAGAATGATTCTGGTGCAGTCCTTCTCCGTGGGGTACTGGGCGTATAGCTGATGGAATGTTTGGATAAGGCACAGTCCACTTTTTCTTCTTTGACACACCTTTCCCAACAGGAGGCACCATGCAGAACTAATAATTGCTGGTCTGATCTGTTGGCTCTCTCCAAATCATTGGCGCTGCAAAAGGCATAGATATCCTTGTCCTGTTCAACCACTGGCGAAGATTTGTTGCACAAGTGTTGCAGCGTATGTGTGGGGTCCACCTCTTGTCCTGATCTCCAATTTTGCATCCAAAATAAAGGTGATAGGCTTTCTTAACCAGAGTGGTTATACTGCGCTTTTGTGATGCAAAAGTCACTTCACTACAAACATAGCAGAAGTTATCTGCACTGTTCACACAAGTACGAGGCATCTCTGCTCACTTTGGCTAATCAGAAATGTGTCCCTATGCAAAATCAAACACTGACAAATAAGAGAGCACCACACTGTATGATTTCTAGAGTTGATATAGGGCAATTTGTTCAGCAGAGTGATGTAAGCTTCGTTATGATTGCATCATCCATGACTTCTAGGAATAACATGATGCAATTCATATCACGTATGACGCAATACCAGCTTCAGATTGCATCATTCATTGTTTTGCCTAAAAAGCAAGTACTGTCCAAACCCAGTCATAGATTTATTCATAGATCCAGTCAAAGATGTATTTTAGTCATTTTTGGTTTAAATTGAGATCCCTTCCTTTTATAACTCACTTATCCTCCGCCATTCCCAAGTCAAGGATTGTATATACTGACCCAATAGCGTATCTTGAAAACTAGAGCCAATCAACAATTTTAAGCATCATTTTTGTTCTCAGTGACCCAGAATTAGTAAAGTTAGACTACATTTATTTCAGAAGCATTTTGACTGTAGAGCAGTGTAATAGGACTGCTTTGTGAGATCCTTTCTTAGCTTTAATGTGACTAGTTTTACAATGGATGATGCATGAAATGCCAGGTCAGTGCATATGACACCAGACAAATTACTCATACCACTATTTTTTAGAGAAGGTGGCCCTTATGCAGAGCTCATCTCCAGACCTGAAGAACAGCTCTGTATACATTTTAAAGCTTGTCTCTCTCCCCTGCAGAACTTGGTCAAATAAATATTACCTCACCCATCATGTCTCTCAAATATGCGGTGACCAACATGGCTGCAACAACACTGCATACACCAGTGTTTATGTCACTATTAAATTTAGCCTTGTGTCTTTGGGCCAGTATCAAACCAGCAATGTTGATGGAGCTACTCTGCATTAGCAAAGGCTTAGCTGAGTTGTGGAAAACACAGAGGAGTCCTTGTGGCACGTTTGAGACTAACACGTTTATTTGGATATTAGCTTTCATGGGCTATAACCCACTTCATCAGGTGCATGAAGTGAAAAATACAGTAGGCTGTATATTTGTACCTGCCTACTGTATTTTTCATTCCATGCATCTGATGAAGTGTGTTTCAGCCCATGAAAGCTAATGCCTAAATAAATTTGTTTGTCTCTAAGGTGTCACAAGAACTCCTCATTGGTTTTGACAATACAGACTAACACAGATACTCCTCTGCAACCTGAGATGGGGAATTCACCCATGCATCTCTGTTGCACTCACATTCTCCCGGTCATCATTACCCATTCTTGGATCTTTGTGTGTGTTGGCCATTGGCCAAATCCTGATCCATTTGAAGTGAGTGGCTAAGTCCCAGTGATTTAAAAAGGATCAAAATTGGCCTCATTATCCTGTCTGATTGTCTTTAAGAAATACTCCACAGCTTCCTCTTCAACAAACAAACAAACAAACAAACAACCCTTTCCCACCACGGCACGAATGACACAACATTGATTTATTTAGGGTTACAATAATGAAACAATGTTTACCTAAGGTTCTTGGTTCCCTAACACATCATTAAAAGTACGATGATATCCCAGCCCTATTCATATAATTGTTTCAACCGAAACTCAACCATGTAGACACTTCTTGTGCACACCTTTAACATTGTGGAAAGAAAACTTTCAGCTCGCTCAGAAAACCCCATCAAACAGATGACATTTGGACACCCCCGATAGGTAACAAAACATCAACAATGCCATCTAAGTGAACACTTACCATCTACCCAGTCATTCCCACCTTAAAAACACTTAACAAAGAAAGAAATCAACCCAAGAAAAACTAAAAAGCAGAGATGGAGAGAAAAAACAAACAGCTACTGAACTGATACTGCAATCCAATTTTTACTCCAAAAAAGAAGAGACAGACACTCCCTGAGGTCCACTAAGGACTTTGATATGGCTAATGATTTTATGAAGAAGGTGCTAACATAGCATGGTGAAGGGTGGCAGTACACAATCCTGTAATAGATAGATATACAGGTAAACAGATAGATAATGATATTATTTACATTGATATGTATTTACATTAAATCCATTTACCTGAGTCGTGTTTTCATTTTTGCCACTCTAATTTCCCTTTTTTGCATAAAGAGATGACAAACCATGTTCTCATGGAGTCAATTATATCATCATTTGATTATATTTATAAGGAAACATAGAAGGAAGTTAAAATCAAAATAGAAAGATGGACTTTTTGTTTGTTTTAAATAAACTCCATCCAATCAGTTTCCTCAGGGCAGCTTTGATCTCCTTGTTCCTCATGCTGTAGATGATTGGATTCAGCATTGGAGGTACCATGGAATAGAAAACATCCACCATGAGATCCAGATGTGATATGGACCTGGAGTTGGGTTTCAGGTAGGCAATGATGCCAGTGGAAACATACAAAGAGACAACAGTGATGTGAGGCAGGCAGGTGGAGAAGGCTTTTTGCCGGCCCTGCTCAGTGGGGATTCTTAGCACTGATCTGAAGATCTGAACATATGACACAATTATTAAAACAAAACAACTTAAAGCTAAGCATGCACTGAAGACAATAACCCCAGTTTCATTGAGCTCTGAGTCAGAGCAGGCAAGCTTGAGTAGCTGGGGGATGGCACAGAAAAACTGATCCACCACATTTCCTCCACATAAGGATAATGCAAATGTGTTCCCAGTGTGCAGGGCAGAGTAAAGAATACCACTGATCCAGGCACTGGCTGCCATTTTGACACAAGCTCTCCTGTTCATCACTCTCTCATAGTGCAGTGGTTGGCAGATGGCGACATATCGATCATATGCCATGGCAGTGAGGATGCCGAGATCAGCCAAACCAAGGAACATGAAGAGAAAGACTTGGGCGACACATCCAGAATAAGAAATCACTCTGGTGTTCATGAGAGAATTGACCATGGATTTGGGGATGGTGACAGAGATGGAGCCAAGGTCTCCGATGGCCAGATTCACCAGGAAGAAGTACATGGGGGTGTGAAGATAGTGGTTGAGGGCTATGGCTGTGATGATGAGAAGATTCCCCAGCAGGCCTGCCAGATAAATCATTAGAAACACCACAAAGTGCAAAATCTGCAGCTCCCGAATGTCAGAGAAACCCAGGAGAAGGAACTCGGTCACGGTGGTTCGGTTGGACATTTTCTTCCTCAGCAAGTTGTGTGATGGCTGTGGAGGGAAGAAGAAGGTACATACTCAGGATTCAATTGTCAGAGAGAATGGACTTGATTACCTTCTGAGTAATGTCCCATGATCTACTGTGAAATGTGCACAGCACTCCTCCTATCCTTCCATTGACTAGGAGCAGTGCATCACTGCTGATGATCAGAGCACTAGGGAGAGAAGGTCAGTGAGGTAATAGCTGTTATTGTATCAGCTTCCATGGGTGAGAGAGGCAAACTTTTGAGCCTCACATACTACCTCATCTACCTTGTCTATTTAATATTCTGGGACCAACATGACTACAAGTACTGCATACAATCAGACCACTACTCAGGTGTGTTATCACACTGGTGTCAATTAGCATAACTCCCATAAAATCCATGGGGCTACATCATTTTACATCATCTGGGGATCTGGCCCAAGATATCACTTGAACAAATGCATTAAAGACCGGAACAAATTGCAAAAAAAATCCACAGATTGAGAAAATATAGCCCCTCAATTCTGTCAATCAACAGAGGAAAACTTTGGCATGAAACTAAAGTATCAGAACTCCAAGACAGCCCAATTCCCACTTTCTATGGAAGTATGACAGACTCGCTGAGTGTTCTAAGTGCTAGTTGTCTGTAACAATTCCTCCCCAACCTCTGTTTATAAATGACCTGCCACTTGGTTACAAATTGATTAACGGCATCAATCCCTGCAGCAATCCCATCTCTGAGTAAAGATGGGCTAGAAGCATTGCACAGTTACTGCTAGGTTGTGTCGTTTCCCTCTGTGACTTTATATCTGGTCTGTGCGGGTCAGAGGCAGTCAGGAGACTTGGCTTTTGTTCTTGTCTCTGCAAGTGACCTGCTGTGTGACCTAGGGACAGTCACTTCCTCTCTCCATGTCTCCATTTCCCCTCTCTCCCTTTCTCTGACTTTTCTTTTATGAGCTGTTTGAGGGTTGGGATGTGTTTTATCATGTATTTGCACTGTGAACCCATTTACAGACTCTGTGCTCAGCTGGCAGCAGTGTTGCACATGGGATATGGTGATAGACCAGGAGGTCTGGATTCCTGTCCCATTGACCTCCTAGTGGTCCATCTACGCAGGAGAGGGAAATACCTTCCCAGCTCCAGTAGATGGACATGGGCTAGCTCTGCTCAAGTTACTGCACAAAACATACCCATGTAGCCAGAGGTAGCCTGGGCACCAACTCAGGCTTCAACCAACTACGAACCCACAGAGTTTAGGTAGGCTCATATTGAGGTGGCTAGACTGAGCTTCTCCCTGTGCTGGCCCCATCTACTCTGCTATGAGCTAGTGAAGTCTGTCTACCTGAGTTTGGAAGCATGTGGTGTGGATATGCCCTTAGTGTCCTTGGGCAAAGTCCAGATAGACAGTCTGCCACTGCTCGATTCAACCCAGACTCTGAGTTTCAACGTTCAAGCATGTCTGTTAGGTACAGCCCATATTCCCTGGGTATCAGCTCTGCTGTTTATTCTGTTCTGTCATCCTGCAGTTATGTCTTTGAAATAGAAATAAGAATGGATATAACAGAATGACAGCATTTGAAATTATGGTATCACTGGACAACATTAGTACTTTTCATCCTGGTCAATAATATTCTGATTTAACCTTTTTTAAAGAAAATTTGTGTTTTCAGTTAAACAAATTTTTATGCAAGGTCTCATCTATCTATGTATCTATCTATGTATCTATCTATCTATTCAAAAGCTGATTTTTGGGGTGGGGAGATTTTGGTTGGAATTTTTCAGTTTTCAGCAGAGAACGATTGGTTCTCTGTTGCAAAAATTCCAAAATTTGGAAATTTGGGGGATTTCTAAGAAAAGACAACATTTTCTAATGAAGAAAAAAAGACAATAGCAAACTTACTGTGTTGGTTTTTAGATAGATTTTTCCAACTTGCAAAGCATTTGATCCTGCAGTGCTAGAAATTATTGGCCACTATCGATATATCTCTCTTAGAAACCCAACACTGCATTATCCTGCACTGATTTTCATATTCTGTCACTGGATTTCTGAGTTGATGAGTCTCCCTGCTGTTCCAAGCAGACAGGGATCCATGCCACAGATGAGCACTTTCTGCTACGCTCTTGGGGCAGGCTTGGCTGAGAGGTGAAGGATTAAATAGGATCAGGGACTGAAAGTCCCTCCCAGCTGTACAGCTTGACATGGCTACAACCCAGGAAATCCCTGCTCTGGGGCTAAATAGTTGAATAATGTCTCCAGGGTTGTGAGCCAAGCAATGATCTCACCTCTGAACAAACCACCCTGACAATATACTCTAACTGACCCCACAGAGGGAGAACACAACCCAGCCTGGATCTTACACAGTGGCAACATCTCTGGAAGGACCCTTGGCTAAAAACAAGGCAAGGCTGAGGCCCAAAGAGTGTCCCAAGATATTTGCCAAATCAAATATATAATTTTAGCACAGACAGGTGATCTACAATAGCTCAGAGCACCAAAAGCTCCGCTGGCCTGGAATAGCCTGTTCTTTCATTCATGCTGCATAATTAGTTTTGGGAGAATAGAGATTTTTTTCCCCTGCATTGGATCAGCAGCTCTTGGAATGCAGCCACCAGAGGAACTCACAGCCCAGGCTGCCCTGGCTGCTTGAAATTGATCACTAAGAGGTAGCCAGAGACAAACACTAAAAAAGAACCGTCATTTCCTGAGCTGGTATAAATTAATACAGTTCCATTGATTTCAGAGTAGCTAGGGCTAAATTATGCCAAATGATGGCCTGGCCCTTTGATTTCAGTTGTGCTGTGGCTGATTTATACCAGCTGAGGATTTGGCCTGTCAGAGTTTAGTTTGTTTAGTTGGGATTAGGGGTGTCTTTTGAAAGACTATTTTGTGTGTGGAGGGGGGGATAGGGCCAGGTTGGAGACTGAAGATCCAACAGTTTCTCCATGTGGACCGCCACCCTCTCCTCTCCTTCTATGGCATGTCTACAGCTCATCATCCATCCTGGAGGTGGCCACAGGATGGGAGCTGTTGGATGGTCCTCAGTGTGCCATGTCCTTGTGTAGGTGATGGAGCTACGTCAGAGAGAGGTCCAACAGGAGATGCCTCACACATGGCCAGGAATGGGCTAAACAGCCTATAGCCCTGGGTAGAGAGGAGTCTGATTACAACTCTGTTCTGGTTCTAAGTCCTGTGCTTGGACCATGCTCCTGATAAACCTTCCATAAATTAAGGCCCATGCTGAAGAATAACCAGACACCACTGCCACCTCCTGGCCTGGGACAGGAAACTGAGGATCTCACTGGAGGTTCCTCAGGTCAGTGTCCACCAAGACTGGTGGCCTATTGGAGAATCGAACTCAAGAATTTTAGAAGCAGCTTCTTAGAAATGGATGCTCCACCTGGGGTGGGGGGGCATTGCTCAGCAAACCCCCCTGCAGGGCACAGAGCTCTGCCTAACATGGCTTATGCTGTGCCCCTAGAGTCCTGCTGACAAAGACCATGTGATTGGGGACACAGTGTCCTGCACTGAGGACCCAGAGCCCCTTCTCTGCCTATTGCAGGGATCTAAAATAGTTTTTCAACCCCTACTGTTGCTCCATCTTGGAGAAGCTGTGCTTGTTCGGGGCTGAATTTGGGATATCAGGGCTAGATCCAGCAGCTGTTGATCATGGTTCTGGCAACAGTCATTGTCAGTGGTGTCTGAGCAATGGCTGCAGGAATGGGCCTAGGGAATGGGCTTAGGGGCTGCTGCTCAGGGTTTGGCCAGCCATGCAACTGTCCCAGACTGGGTACCCCAGGGCTTCCAGTCTCTTGGGACCCTTGGCTCCCTGGGCTTCCCCTCTCAGCATTGATTCCAAGGAGCCAGTTGGCCTGGGAATATGGAAGCCTTTGGGTTCCTGGCCCAGGACAGTCTGCATAGCAAGGTTATCCCAGAGCTGTGGACACTGAGATTCCAGGCTCTCAGCTCCATGGCATGGAATCTGGAAGCCCTCAGAGCCCTGTCCTGAGCCAGGGTTCTTGGGAATTCCAGGCTGCAGAGTGGAGAGCTGAAGCTCCCATTCAAGCCTGGGACTCCCAGCTGTGATCTCTGATCCAGAGATAAAAAGTAGAACAATTTCAGGGAGTAGGGAGCCTCCTGGAGGATATGCATAGAAATACTCCACAGCTTCCTCTGAAACAAACAAACAAACAAACAAACATCTCTTTCCCACTATAGCACGAATGACACAGCATAGATTTATTTATTTAAGTTACAATTATAAAAAGATGTCTACCTAAGGGTCTTGGTTCCCTAACACATCGTTAATAACACAGTAAAACCCCAGCTCTATTCATATAATTATTTCAATAGGAACTCAACCATGCAGACACTTGTCACACCTTTATCGTTGTAGAAGGAAAATTTGCAGCTTGCGCAGAAAACCCCATCAAAGAGGTGAAGTAGGGGCACCAACAATAGGTAACAAAACATTGACAATGCCGTCTCAATGAACACTTACCATCTCTCCAGTCAGTCTCACCTTAAAAACAATGGAACAATGAAAGAAATAAACCCACCTACCATTTAGGTAAAAAAAATATGAACTAAAAATCAGGAACAGAAGCAAAAAAACAACAGTTATTGCACTGATACTGCAATCCAATTTTGTACCTCTAAAAAGAAGAGTCAGGGACTCCATGAAATCCACTAAGGACTTTGATATGGCTACCAGTTTTATACAGAAGGTGCTCAGATAGCATGGTGACGGGTGGCAGTATACAATCTTGTGATAGATAAACAGACAGACAGACAAATAGATGCTGATATTAATCACACTGGTATAAATTTATGGTAGCTCTACTGACTCGAGTGGTGTTTTCATTTTCCCCGTGCAAATTCCCCTTTGTGTATAAGGAGATGGCAAATCATGTGCTCATGGAGACAAAAATGTCATCAGTTGATTTATTTGTAAAGAAACACACATGGGCAGTGGAACTAAGGGTGTGAGGGGTGCTGCAGCACCTCCTGGCTTGAAGTAGTTTCTATTATATGCAGGGTTTATAAAGTTTGGTTCAATGGCTCTCAGCACCCCCACTATAAAAATTGTTCCAGCACCCCTGGAAGCACAGAAGGAAATTAAAAGCAAAGGAGAAAGATGAACATTTTATTGATCATGAATAACCTCTGTCCAATCAATTTCCTCAGGGCAGCTTTGATCTCCTTGTTCATCATGCTGTAGATGATTGGATTCATCACTGGAGGCACCACGGAATAGAAAACACCCGCCACGAGATCCAGACGTGATATTCAGCTGGAGTAGTCTCTTTGTTTATTGTTTATAGAGAAAATAAACAAAGAGACAACTGTAATGTGAGGAAGGCAGGTGGAGAAGGCTTTATGCTGGCCATGCTCAGAGGGGATTCTCAGCACAGTTTTGAAGATCCGAATATACGACACAATTATTAAAACAAAGCAGCTTAAGACTAAGCATTGACTAAAGGCAATAACCCCACTGTCATTGAGGTCTGAGTCAGAGCAAGCTAGCTTGAGTAGCTGGGGAATGTCGCAGAAGAACTGATCCACTCTGTTACCTCCATAGAAGGATATTACAAATGTGTTCCCAGTGTGCAGGGCAGAGTAAAGAATGCCACTGATCCAGGCACTGGCTGCCATTTGGACACAAGCTCTCCTGTTCATCACTCTCTCATAGTGCAGTGGTTGGCAGATGGCGACATATCGATCATACGCCATGACAGTCAGGATGCCGAGATCAGCTGAACCAAGGAACATGAAGAGCAAGACTTGGGCGACACATCCAGAATAAGAAATCACTCTGGTGTTCATGAAGGAATTGGACATGGGTTTGGGGATGGTGACAGAGATGGAGCCAAAGTCTAGGATGGCCAGATTCACCAGGAAGAAGTACAAGGGAGTGTGAAGATGGTGGTCAAAGGCTATGGCTGTGATGATGAGAAGAGTCCCCAGCAGACCTGCCAGGCAAATCATTAGAAAGACCACAAAATGCAAAATTTGCAGCTCCCTAACATCAGAAAATGCCAGGAGAAGGAACTCAGTCCCAGTGGTTCGGCTGAACATTTTCTTCCTCAGCACATTGTGTGATGGCTGTGGAGAGAAGGAGAAGGGCAACAGTGAAGATTAGAGCAATAGAGGAAATTACCCTTATTTCCTTCCGAGTAATACCCCATGATCTGAGTGTCAAAGGTGCACAGCACTTGTCACTTCAATTGACTAGGAGCAGTGAGTGCTCCTCACCTCCGACAATCCAAGCACTGGTGAGACAAGGAGGGTGATGTAATATCTGTTATTGTACCAACTTTTGGGGGTGAGAGAGACAAACTTTTGAGCCACACAGATTACCTCACCCACCTTGGCTCTCTAATAACCTGGGACCAACATGGCTACAAGTACCACATGCAATCAGACCATAACCCAGGTGTGTTATCTCACTACCGTCAATTGGTGTAATGCCCTTACAGGCCAGGGGGCTGCATCACTTTCCACCATCTGAGGATGTGGCCCAAGGCGTCACTTGATCAAATTCATTGAAGACTGGAATAAATTACAACCCAAACCCACAGACTGAGCAAATATGGCCCCTCATCTCTGTAAAACAACAGAGGAAAAACTTGGGCACAAAACTAAAGTACTAGAACTCCAAGACAGCCCAGTTCCCACATTCTAGGGAAATAGGACAGACTCGCTGAACATCCTAAATGCCAGAGGTAGCATGTACATCAGCTGACCACGAAGCCTCAGAGTCCAGCCGGGTTTCCACTGAAGTGGCGAGACTGAGCTGCTGCCTGCGCTGCCCTCATCTACTCCGCTATGTTTAATACAGAGCTGGTGAAGTCTGCCTAGCTGTGTTGGGAAACTCACTCACAACTGTGCTGTAGATATGCCCTCCATGTCCTTGGGAAGGGTCCAGGTAGACAGGCTATGACTGCCTGATTCAACCAGGACTCCGAGTTTCAAGCTGCTAGTATGTCTATTAGGTACAGCTCATATTCCCTGGGTGTCAGCTCTGCTGCTTATTTAGTTCTGCCATCCTGCAGTTATGTCTTTGAAACAGAAATAAAAATGGATGTAACAGAATGACAGCATTTGAAATTATGGTATCATTGGACAACATTAGTACTTCCCACCCTGGTCAATAATGTTCTGCTTTAACTCTTCTTAAAGAAAATTTGGGTTTTCAGTTAAGCAAATTTTTATGCAAGGTCTATCTATCTATCTATCTATCTATCTATCTATCTATCTATCTATCTATCTATCTATCTATCTATCTATCCAAAAACTGATTTTTTTTCCTTTGTGGGGGAGTTTGGTTGGAATTTTTCAGTTTTCAGTAGAAAATGTTTAGTTCTCTGTTGCAGAAACCCCAACATTTATGGATTTTATGGATTTCTGTGAAAAGTCAAAATTTTCTAATAAAATAAATAAATCTGACTGGCTCTATTTGTTTGATTGAATTGATAGTAAACATCATAAAGAGTTTCAACTGCAGTTCACATTTGTGTTCTTAATTTTGCCCTGTACATTAATAGTCTAACATATATAGTTGAAATAGCAAACTTATTGTGCTGGTCTTTGGATAATTTTTTCCTAAATTGCGATTCATTTGATTCTTCAGTACTATAAACTATTGGCCACTATGTATCTATATATTTCCATGCACAATAGTCTATCACCTTATCTCTTTCATGGAGCCATCACTTCATTATCCAGCAGCAGTTTCCATGTTCTGTCACTGGTTCTCCTGAGTTGCTGGGTCTTTCTGTAGTTCCTAGCAGCCAGGAACCCACTCCATAAATGGACGCTTCCTGATCCCCTCCTTGAGCAGGCTTGGCTGAGAGGTGATGGACTAAATGGGATCAGAGCTGAAAGCGCCTCCCAGCTCTAGAGCTGATACCAGCTTGTGCAGCATCCAGAGGCGGCTACATCCCAGTATGTCCCTGCTCTGTGGCTAAATAGCTGAATCTGATCTCCAGGTCTGTAAGACCACCTCTGATATGACCTCTGAACAAGTCACACTGACAACCTGCCCTAACTGAACCTAACTCCACAGAAGGGGAACACGACCTGCCCTGGATCACACACAATGGCAGCATCCCTAGAAGGACCCTTGGCTAAAAACAAGGCAGGTTTGGCTAAGGTATATGACAAATCAAATACATATATATAAATATGGGGGTATCAGAGACATATGACCTATAATAGCTAAGAACCTAGAGACACCAGAGCCCCAGTTGGCCTTGGACAGCCTGTTCTTTCATTAACTCCAAATGATTACCACTGAGGGAGAAGAGAATTTTTTGTCCTCCACTGCATCAGCAGCTCTTGGGATGCAGCCACCAAAAGAATCCACAGATCAGGTTGCCTTGGGTGTTTGAAGTTGGTTACTAAGAGGTATCCAGAGGCAAAGACTAAAAACTTAGGACCAGGTTCTGAGTTAGTGTAAGTTGATACAGTGCCATTGATTTCAGAGTAGCTAGGGCTATTTGTGCAATTGATGACCTGGCCCTTTGATTTCAACCAAGGTCTGGTCAAGGTCAGAGAGAGGGATAGCTCAGTGGTTTGAACATTGGACTGCTAAACTCAGGCTTATTAATTTAATCCTTAGGGGGATCATTTAGGGATCTGTGGCAAAATCAGTACTTGATCCTGCTAGTGAAAGCAGGGGGCTGGACTTGATGACCTTTCAGGATCCCTTCCAGTTCTATGAGTTAGGTATATCTCCATATTTACACCAGGTGAGGTTCTGGCCTGCCAGAGTTTGCTTCATTGATTTCGGATTGAGAGGACTTTTTGTAAGCCCTTTATGTGTGTGGAGGTGTATAGGACGGTGGTGGAGATGGAAGCTCCAGCAGTTTCCCCTGAAGACCAACATGCTCTCTTTCTATGGCTTTCCTCCTAAAATAAAATTGCCACCCAGGCTTCACAAATTTAGTAACTACCTGCTACTAAGTCCAAAACTCCTTTTGTGGTGGGTGGGTACTCATGATTAATTTACTCTTAGTTATGTTAACTGAAGGGTGAGTTCACAGGTATCCACCTCAATATGTTCTGCGATTCATCCAGCCCTTAGTACTTCTCAGTTTAACAGTGCAAGACAGCAGAAGGAAACGTTTTTTTGGGGGGGAGGGTAGAAGAAACATAGGATACCTGCAAAGAAATGACCCCAAATTTAGATCACTAAAGCTACCCCATGCCTGCAAGTGGCTCACCAAACTTTAGAGCAAAGCAGATTTTAGAACACCTATAAGAATCAAGTTTTAAAGAATATAAACTGCTGGAAATGGAAACTTTCTAGACATTTTTCTGCACTGGTGCATGCACACTAAAAATGTACATTTTCTCAAATACCATTCTCAGTTTGGTCTCTCCAAAGATTTTTATGGAGGTTATGAACTACCTTTTGTAAAAGTCAACAGATAAGAGCATTTTGAACTGCATCACATCAATTATTTGACCTCTAGTTTTGGACACAAAAAAACCCCCAAAACGAAAAACCAAAACCAAAAATACACCCCCCCAAAACACATCACCACTTGGAAACCTTTTTCATAGCTTATGTCTCAGCAACACCCAGTTTAAAGGACCCCAAATGTGGGTCATATGAAAATGTAAATTTCAGCCATAATGTCTCCCAAAATGGGTTTTCAATTTTTCTAAACACACACACCCACACACACACCGCTGGGGGAGGGGAAGGATAGCTGAGACTTTACCTGGAAATGTAATCAAACCCCAATTTTCCTTTAAAAACAGCTTAATCAGAACCTTTCTGATCACCCCTAATTGGAAGCTTAGCTTTCCACAAGACTGGGGATCACTAATATTGTCCAATAATATAATTTCAAGCCCATTCATGCTATTGCATCCATTTTAATTTCAGTTTTCCAGGGAAGCTGCAGGATGGCAAAACTGCAAAGCACCAAAGCTGAGAGCCCACAGAATTTGTTCTGTACATGCTGGCACCTTTACAGTCAGGGACAGATTTGAACCAAGCAGACAATTTCTGTCTGTCTGTCTCCTGCCCAAGGACAAATAAGGGGGGTTAACAGAACTAGAACTGAACTCTTTAGTCTAACAATGTATTCTGTGTACTGCTGTTAGCTGAGCATAAATGCTGAAGATGGAGCATATACATAATCAGACACAGCCCATCCTCCAAAGGGCTCACAGCCCTCCTAGACAAGGCAGAGAAATGGGATGGAGGGAGAGGAAACAGAGGCCCAAGGTCACACAGCAGAGGCCCAAGGTCAGTGACAGAGCCAAGAATAGAACCCAAGTCTCCTGAGGGCCACTGACCCACTCAGCACAGAGGGAAATGATATAACACAACAGTAGTGGAGGGATGGTATCAGCCCATTATTGCAGTGATAGCGAAGTGCAGCGGAAGGTGCCATAAATCAGTGAGCAGCCGAGTAGCAGACCAACGACGTGACATTGGGCGGAATCATCACAGACAAGCTGCCACTTCGGATGTTGGGTGTGCCCGTGTCCTGTTTCAATGGGAAGAGGGAATCAGGCTCTACCAGTGGTTTAGAATTTCAGTTTCCTGGCCAAGTTGTGAGCCTGCTATTTAGCATAAGAACATACAACTGGACATGACCCGAGTCATCAAATCCAATCCCCTGATATCACTGGCAATTCTATCATACAAACCTGGCAATACAGTTATCAAGCTCCACCTTAAAACTACTTAGGTTGTTTGACCCATTGCTCTTCTGGACCCTCTCTTCTCTTATGTGTGCAAATCTTCTTCTCATCTCCAGACTGAATTTACCCATGGACAGTTTCTTCCCATTTGTTCTTCTACCAACATTGTCCTTTAACTTCAATAGGCCTTCTCTTTCCATGGTGTTTGTCCCTCTAAAGTATTTATGGAGAGCTACCATATCCTGCCTCAGCATGTGTTTTGCTAGGCTAAGCAAACTTAATTCTTTTAGTCTCCTCTCACAAAATAGGCTCTCTATCGTTGCAATAGAACAACTATTGTTCCTAAGATTGTTGGGTTGGGGTTGTAATTTGTTCCATATTTACACTGCATATTATCAAACATATTTTGAAGCAGATTGCCAGAGGGTGGAAAAGATGCCATTCTATTGACTTTAAGGTAGTGTTGACACTTAAAATAGGCCAAGAAAGACTTTAAGGCTTGCAAGAGTCCTTTGATGCTTCACAGTTAAGAGGAAGCTAACTTTAGAGAGTGGAATTTTGCCAAGCAGTAACCCTTAGCATATTTTCAGAACTTTTATAGAAGTATCTTAGCAATATTCTAACCACAAGATGTGAAATGAATCAACATGTCTCTTTGAAGGGCAAAGAAAAACTGGATTTTCAATTGAAAACATTTTCCTGCAAAGTCTTTGCTATCCATAAAATACAACATATGTATTGGCAAAATCAAAACTTTTATTTTTTCAAAAAAATCAAAGATCTTTTTCTAAGTTCCTGCAGTTTTTAACAGCAATTGTTTGGATCTCAATACATAAAAGTAAAAAAATGTTTTAGTTTACACAATTTCTATAAAAAATGAGCTCTAGATGTTAATTAAATGATTGCAAAAGACTTACTGTTTTAATGTAATTCATAGTTCTATTATTATATTTTCTCCAGTATATTAAAACCCAGATCTTTTCACTGAAATAGCAAACTTACAGTGTTGGTCTTTGTGGAATGTGGAATGTTTCCCAGTCTGAGAAGCATTTGATAGTCCACTGCCAGGATTCTCAGTCATTGTTTCTATATCACTCAATAATGCCACCATCACTGTGTTATCCAGCAACTGTTTCCCTGCCCCATCACCGTATTCCCTCAGAGGCTGGGTCTCTGCAGTTCCCGAGAGACAGGGACCCACTTCACAGATGACCACTCTCTGCTCTCCTCCTGGGGCAGGCTTGCTTGAGAGGTAAAGGGCTAAATAGGATGGGGGATTGAAAGCTCTTCCCAACTCTAGAGCTGATCCTGGGTTGTGTGGGATTCAGATATGATCACAGCCTAAGATGTTCCTGTCCTGGGGTTAATTGCTGAATTTGGTCTCCAGGGATGTAAGCCCAGCTCTGATCTCACCTTGGGAAGAAACCACCCTGATAACCAGCCCTAACCAAACCTAGCCCCCCAGAGGAGGAAATGGCCCACCCTGAATCTCATATGATGGCATCATCCCTGGAAGGACTCTTGGTCAGAAACAAGGCAGGGCTGAATGACAAGTGGCATCCCAAGGAGACTGAAGCATAAAATATATATTTGAAGCACAGAGATGTGACCTACAGTAGCTCAGAGCCCAGTGGCATCAGAGCCCCACCTGGCCTGGAATAGCCTGTTCCTTCATGAACTCCGGATAAACAACTGTTGGAGAGCAGAGATGTTTTTCTCCTGTATTTCATCAGCAACTCTTGGGATGCAGCCACCACAGGAACCTTCAGCTCAGGCTTCCCTGGTTGTTTAATGTTGGTCACTAAGAAGCAGCCAGAGCCAAACACTAAACGCTCCTAGCTAAGGCCTAAACTGTTATTAATCTGATGCAGTTCCATTGAGTTCTGAGTAGTTAGAGCTGTTTACGCCAAGTGGAGATGTGACCCTTTGATTTCCACAGAGCTACTTTGATTTACACTAGCTGGGGATGCAGTATGTAGTTTTCACCAGCTGGGGATTTAGGTCTCATTATCTCCAGTGGAGCTACTGGGGATTTACACCAACTGGCGATCTGGTCCATTCTTCAGTTTCATAAATATATTCTTTGCCAGTGAATCTGAAGAGGAGATTAAAGTTCCTAACCAGTCTGCATGTTCTTAACCCTTTACCCCTTGGGATTAATTTCAAGAATGGGACTTTTAATGACTAAAGAGCATTTCTTTCCCACTGAGGAGAGTACTTTGGAGAAATTCAGTGTTGCTTTGAATTTCTGTATCTGATTTTCAATTTCTATTTGATGAATGGACCCATTTTCTTTCTTTCTTTCTTTCTTTCTTTCTTTCTTTCTTTCTTTCTCAGCAATTTTATGTTTTCTTCCTGCAGACATCACTAAAATAAAATTAGGCTAAAGGTGCAATTCTATACGACATCTTAAAAATGTTTCTTTCACGCTGATTGTACATATGACAGAGAAACTGGACAATTACGAAGGGTCAGATCTTCATCTGGTTTAAATCAATTACAGGTCCGTTGGAGTTAAAGAGTCAAATCTACACACCACCCCCACACAAACCTTATGAAAAACTGCCATAATGCAGTTAGAGTCAATGAGACCAGATCTCCGGATGCTTTATATTAGCATAGTGGTATGGAGCTATTCCAGTTGATGTGATCTTGGTATCTTTACCATGATGCCTGGTTTTATGTTTATTTCAGTATAAGAGATTCCTCATTGCTTAGAACCTCTATCCCATTTTAATAAACATAGAATATTCTAAAATCTTGAGATTATAGTTCATAGACAGAAATCTGTGAGATGTACTCCCTGTTGGTAAATTGGCTGCTAAATATATAGAAACTAGGTCTGGTGCCCATAGGTAAAATGACAAGGATGGTGAGGAATCAGAGACCTGGAAAATGCCCAGTTTGAGACACCCAGCCAGAGGAAGGACCTACTCCGGCTGGAGGAGAGCCACCTTAGAGGCACCCCCGTTGAGAGTGGGGAGAAATGATGCTGTGTTTGTAAAAAACTGGGTTCTATCTCCCCGAATTGTCCATCAATGGTGAGAGCAATCCTGAAGCAGCAGTCTGCCCCTCAACCTTATGTAGTTATCTTTGTGACTGGTTCAGGGTCTCTGTACATTCAGGCAGATGTAGCTGCATCAGTCAAACCCAAAGCAGTTTCCCCTCTCAGAGCTATTGTCTCAAGCTTTCTGTATATTCTGGGAAGTGGGGTTAACATAGAGGTCATTGGGTGTTACTTAATGACCTGTGATAAACAGAAGGTCTGATTGTCCAATCGTATGGTTAGGAACCCCCATATGTAGAACGACGATGCACTGAGGGCGAATGAAAACATTAACAATTTTATCAGAACATTTAGTAAAGATACAAAGACTCCAAATTACATAAAAAAACAGCAGTAATGTGATATTAAGATGATCTTTTGCATCATCTCTTACATAGTATCACACCCTTTCTTGGGGTTCTGCTGGTCACAGAGAAAAAGGATGTGCAAGGGTGTGAAAGGTGCGAAAGGATCAGTTTAGAGAACTCTTAGAGGACTTATTCCTTCACCCTCCCACTTCTCTGGTCCTTCTTGTGTGAACAGAGAACAACAATACCCAAAGTCCGAAGGTGCAAACAATGTGATGTCTATTGGAGTGAACTTCCAGCAAGCTTAAATCCAAGTTCTTTTTTCCTTATTTTGTAATCTCAATTTACTTCCTGTTTGTGCCTAATATATATTGTAATATTCTCAGCTACACCTTAACCAATCATTTTACCGAAATCTATCTAACCAATCATAATAGATAGTAACATAACTCTCTAACCAATTATATGCCATTACCCAAATTAGAAATGAGGGTTTCACAACCACAACTGTTGAGAAGTATCAGAGGGGTAGCTGTGTTAGTCTGGATTTGATGAAGTTGGTATTCACCCATGAAAGCTTATGCTCCAATATGTCTGTTAGTCTATAAGGTGCCACAGGACTCTTAGCAGCTCTTGAGAAGTGATTTCTTCCCAGACATGATGCTATCAAACTAATCATAAGGTTAGAAGGGATCTCAGGAGGTCATCTAGTCAACCCCCCGGCTCAAAACAGGACCAATACCTAGATAGATTTTTACTCCAGTTCCCTAAGTAGTCCTCTCAAGGACTGAGCTCGCAACTGCGAGTTTAGCAGGACAATGTTCAAACCACTGAACTATTCTTCCACCCCATCTTTAGCCCCCTTTATCTGGTGGTGATTATCAGGAAAGGACTGTATTCCTAACAGCCCAATAATACCTTATTTCAATGTGACTAGTTTGAACTGTGAGGATGTGACTGTACCTTCCAAACAAATGGCTGCCTCTGTTGCTTAGACAAAGGCCTTTGTCTAAGAACCGGGCCTCAGACTATCCTTGTGAGAGAAGGCCCATACACAGGTGGACTGTGATTTTGTTTCATTGTTTTATAGCCCTGTAACTAGCAAAGTGATAAAAATACACCTAAGTTCTTAAAGTATACGCCTTTACAGACTGGTCTGAATATCTATTTCCTAACAGGAACTAACATGGCACTGTCAAGACCTGCGTTGGTTCCCTTCATCCTCCAGGGACTTCTTCTGTAACTTTGGACAAATCATTTAATATTTTTCTCCCTCAGTTTCCCTTCTGTATAACAGAGACAATGGCATTTGTCTACTACACAAGAGTGTTGTGAGGACTAAGGGTTGTGAAGCACTCAGATACTCTGTTATGGAGGCCATATATGTACATAAAGTTGAATGACTGAAAATCTTGGCCAACAATTCTATCTCATAGAGCAGAGGTGGGCAAACTACGGCCTGCGGACCACATCTGGCCTGCGGGACCATCCTGCCTGGTCCTTGAACTCTCAGCTGGGGAGGCTAGCTCCCAGCCCCTCCTCTGCTGTCCCCCCTTCCCCACAGTCAGGGGACAAGGAGCAGGGGGGTTGGATGGGGAGGTTCTGAAGGGGGCAGTTAGGAAGCGAGAAGTGTGAGGGGGAGGGGGCCAGCCTTGTTGGGGAGGCACAGGTTTCTATATCTAGCCCTCCAAACCGTTTCACAAACCCAATGTCACCCTTGGGCCAAAAAGTTTGCCCACCCCTGTCATAAGGGGTATAATCAGGTTCCTTCATGTGAGTCTTCTCCTGAAATTAAAAAAAATATAATTTCAGATTGAAGGTTTAGAATCTTAAATCTGTCTAAGGGATTAAACATGCCTAAATCCCATGAAAATTAGTGAGATTTGAACATCCAGATACCTAGGAAATCTTGGAAGTATTTAGAAAGGCAAAATACACAACTGTCCTGCAACACAAATCTGTTAGACGTTCACTTTCCTCCTTGAGCACAGGAACCTTCCCATTATCCTCTTGATGGCACTTTGCATCTCAGTGTTCCTCAGGGTGTAGATCATTGGGTTCAGCATTGGAGTGACCACTGTGTACAGCACAGACACTGCCTTGTCCAGGGTGAATTTCTGGAAAGGCCGGTCATAGATGAAAACACAAGGTCCAAAATGCAAACTCACCACTGTGATCTGAGCTGTGCAGGTGGACAGGGCTTTGTGTTTCCCTTCCATGACATATGTCCTTATCTTGACAAGGATGATGGTGTAGGATATGAGCTATGCGATGAAGACTTCTGTGGTGATCAGCCCATTATTGGAGACTATCAGCAACTCCATTATGTATGTGTCTGTGCAGACCAGTTTGATGACTTGGGGGACATAGGAATAGAAACTGTCTAGTGTGTTGGGTCCACAGAAGGACAGTTGGATGATCAGTGCAAGCTGGACAATGGAATGGACAAAGCCACCCAGCCATGCTCCTGCCACCAGCCCCATGCACATACTTCTGTTCATGATAGACAGGTAGTGCAATGGCTTATAGATAACCACATACCGATTAGCAGCTATCACTTCTAGGAAGAAGACTACAGTGCCCCCGATGAAGTGGAAGAAGAATGTGTGGGTCAGATACTCACTCACAACCTTAACAAAGTTTTTGTTTTGTGCATTATTTTGCTTAGGAATTCCCTTTCTGATTGGGATATGTGATGGGGCAAGACCAGATGGCTACAGTAAAGAACTGAGAAACAGGTATGTTAGCCCCAGGCTAAAGAAATCCCTAGTACTGTGGTAACCAAATGGCAGTTGCTCCAGGTTAATCAAGGCACCTGGGGCCAATTAAGATCTATCTAGAAAGCAGTAGAGATAGCTACTTTAATTAAAACACCTGCAGCCAATCAAGGCAGGCTAATCAGGGCACCTGGGTTTAAAACGGAGCTCACTCCAGTCAGGCAGGGAGGAGCCAGAGGAGAAGGAGCGTGTGTGAGGAGCTGGGAGCAAGAGGTGCAAGAAGCTGAGAGTGAGAGAGTGTATTGCTGGAGGATTGAGGAGTACAAGCATTATCAGACACCAGGAGGAAGGTCCTGTGGTGAGGATAAAGAAGGTGTTTGGAGGAGGCCATGGAGAAGTAGCCCAGGGAGTTGTAGCTGTCATGCAGCTGTTACAGGAGGCACTATAGACAGGGCCCTGGGCTGGAACTCGGAGTTGAGGGCGGGCCGGGGTTCCCCCCAAACCTCACAACTCCTGATCAGACACAGGACGAGTTGACCCAGACTATGGGTTCCACAAGAGGGGAAGATCACTGAGGTGAACAAATCCGCCAATAAGAGCAGCACCTACCAAGGTAGAGGAGGAACTTTGTCACAGAAAGTATCCAAAAAATAGCAGTGTAGTTGCAGGGGAAAAGGGTAGATGGTTAAATAGGTACTTAGGACCCACTATTTGTGGTGGCTCACATGCTCGGTTAGTGTATGAACTACTGGGCGGTAGCGTCCCAGACCCATTGTCTTTCATAATGGCAATTCATAGTGATTCTTAGTATTTGTGGTAGAAAGCTGGAAAGAATGATTCTATAGCCTGGTCGTTAAGGTATTCATGAGGATACTCAAAATCAAATCCTTGCTCCAGTCTATCTTTAATTATTTACACAAAATAGCAGAGCTTCAAGAGTAGAGATTGAGTAAACCCCAGACCCCAATATCCCATAAACCAGGGCGTGCTTCTCTATTATGTAAGAACTAAATTCAAATCCTTTCTCTGTCGTCCCACTCTAGAGGTAAGTCTGCGAACCACTAAGCTATAGCTTACAACAGAGGCAGCACCTCCCCCAAAATGTTTTGAAATTTTTGATCCATCACCGACTTCTGAAAAATATGTTCACTTGCTTTTTTGTATTACTATTCTTAAATTACTGGTAACAACTGTCAATCTTAACTCCAGCTTGACAACATTTGTGTTTCTTGTTGTCATTTTTTCCTTTAGGAATTCCCTTCTTTCGCCCCCACTGTGAAGTCAACTGCTCCCAGAAACTCAGGAAGGAGACATAATCCCGGACACTTTAAGAAGATACACATTGCTGCATTCCTTTCACCTTTCTCTCTGATGTTCGTCATAGACAGGGAACTCTACTCAAAGTAAAGTCATTAGATGATTCCTATATTCTAACTGTATGTAAATTCAACAGTGCTAGGAGGTTTGTGTGTGTAGAGACGCTAGCACTGAATCTAGAAGCATTTCTATAACTCGTGGCACATGGAAAGGGTGAGAAAGTTGTGAATACCCTCCATCCATCTCACTTATCAGAAATTATTGATGAATGCCTTCATCTGTGTGTATTGTGTTTCCTAGGCAGAGTAAACAAAACCACTGTCCAGTAAAAAGTAAAGCACAGTGGAGTGCATGAAAACTGATAAATAAGTCCCCTAGTTATGGATGCGTGAGGATGTGTCCACACTACAAGCTATGCCATTGCAGTGTAAATGCGTACTACAGTTACAGAAGGGGATTTTCCATCACTGTAGTAAATCTACCCTCCTGAGAGTTGCTACTGACATTGAGAGAAGAATTCTTACATCAACCGCACTGTGGCTACAGTGGGGTTAGGTCGATCTATCTATGTCGCACAGGGTATGACATTTTCACAGCTCTAAATGACGTAGCTAGGCTGACTTCCATTTTAGGTGTATACCAGGCCTAAGTCTCTCCAAGAATGCATGCTTCATTATTTCACAATAAAGCCAGAGGAGGAGAGTTAAAGTTGTGTGGCTGTTTTGAACTGAGCATTTCCATTCTTTCAAATATTGGGTTTCCTTTTAAGTTCAAACTTAACACTGAATTTCCCTGAAGCTCTATGTCCCATTATCCACCATAGAATCATAGAATATCAGGGTTGGAAGGGACCACAGGAGGTCATCTAGTCCAACCCCCTGCTCAAAGCAGGACCAATTCCCAACTAAATCATCCCAGCCAGGGCTTTGTCAAGCCTAACCTTAAAAAACCTCTAAGGAAGGAGATTCCACCACCTCTCTGGGTAACTCATTTCAGTGTTTCACAACTCTCTGATTGAAAAAGTTTTTTCCAATATCCAACCTAAACCTCCCCCACTACAACTTGAGACCATACTCCTTTTTCTGTCATTGGGTACCACTGAGAACAGTGTAGATCCATCCTCTTTGGAACCTCCTTTAGGTAGTTGAAAGCAGCTATCAAATACCCCCTCATTCTTCTCTTCTGCAGACTAAACAATCCCAGTTCCCTCAGCCTCTCCTCATAAGTCATGTGCCCCAGCCCTCTAATCATTTTTGTTGCCCTCCTTTGGACTCATTCCAATTTTTCCACATCCTTTTTATAGTGTGGGGCCCAAAACTGGACACAGTACTCCAAATGATGACTCACCAATGCAGAATAGAGGGGAATGATCGCATCCCTCGAACAGCTGGTAATGCCCCTACTCATACATCTCAAAATGCTGTTAACCTTCTTGGCAACAATGGCACATTGTAGACTCATATCCAGCTTCTCGTCCACTGTAACATCTAGGTCTTTTTCTACACAACTGCATTCTATCCTTTTGGTCCCTAGTCTGTAACAGTGAATAGAATTCTTCCATCCTAAGTGCAGAACTCGGCACTTGTCCTTGTTGAACCTCATCAGTTTTCTTTTGGCCCAGTCCTCTAATTTGTCTAGGTCCCTCTATAGCCTATCCCTACCCTCCAGCGTATCTACCACTCCACCAAGTTTAGTGTCATCTGCTGAGGGTGCAGTCCACACCATCCTCCAGATCATTAATGAAGATATTGAACAAAACAGGCCCCAGGACCAAACCTTGGGGCACTCCTCTTGAAACTGGCTGCCAACTAGACATGGAGTCGTTGATCACAACCTGTTGAGCCAGACAATCTAGCCAGCTTTCTATCCACCTTATAGTCCAATTATCCAGCCCTTACTTCTTTAACTTGCTGGTAAGAATACTGTGGGAGACCATATCAAAAGCTTTGCTAAAGTCAAGGAATAACACATCTACTGCTTTCCCCTCATCCACAGACTCAGTTATCTCCTCATAGAAGGCAATTAAGTTAGTCAGGCATGACTTGTCCTTGGTGAATCCATGCTGACTGTTTCTGATCACTTTCCTCTACTCTAAGTGCTTCAGAATTGATTCTTTGAGGATCTGCTCCATGATTTTTCCAAGGGACTGAGGTGAGGCTGACTGGCCTGTAGTTCCCCGGATCCTCCTTCTTCCCTTTTTTAAAGATGGGCACTACAGTAGCCTTTTTCCAGTCATCCGAGACCTCCCCCGTTCTCCATGAGTTTTCAAAGATAATGGCCAATGGCTCTGCAATCAGATCCACCAACTCCTTTAGCACCCTTGGATGCAGTGCATCCAGCCCCATGGACTTGTGCTCATCCAGTTTTTCTAAATAGTCCCGAATCTCTTCTTTCTCCACAGAGCGCTGGGCACCTTCTCCCAATACTGTGCTGCCCAGTGCAGCAGTCTGGGAGCTGACATTGTTTGTGAAGACAGAGGCAAAAAAATCATTGAGTACATTAGCTTTTTCCACATCCTCTCTCACTAGGTTGCCTCCCTCATTCAGTAAGGGGCCCATACTTTCCTTAACTTTCTTCTTGTTGCTAACATACCTGAAGAAACCTTTCTTATTACTCTTAACATCTCCTGCTAGCTGCAGCTCCAAGTGTGATTTGGCCTTCCTGATTTCACTCCTTCATGCCTGAGCAATAGTTTTATACTCCTCCCTGATCATTTGTCCAATCTTCCACTTCTTGTAAGCTTCTTTTTTGCATTTAAGATCAGCAACGATTTCACTGTTAAGCCAAACTGGTCACCTGTCATATTTACTATTCTTCCAAAACATAGGGATGTTTTTTTCCTGTAACCTCAATAAGGATTCTTTAAAATACAGCCAGCTCTCCTGGACTCCTTTCCCCTTCATGTTCTTTTTCCAGGGGATCCTGCCCATAAGCTCCCTGAGGGAGTCAAAGTCTGCTTTTCTGAAATCCATGGTTTGTATTCTGCTGCTCTCCTTTCTTCCTTGTATCAGTATCCTGAATGTGACCATCTCATGGTCACTGCCTCCCAGGTTCCCATCTACTTTTGCTTCCCCTACTAACTCTTCTCTGTTTGTGAGCAGCAGGTCAAGACGAGCTCTGCCCCTAGTTGGTTCCTCCAGAACTTGCACCAGGAAATTGTCCCCTACACTTTCCAAAAACTTCCTGGATTGTTTGTGCGCCACTGTATTGCTCTCCCAGCAGATATCAGGGTGATTAAAGTCTCCCATGAGAACCAGGACCTGCGATCTAGTAACTTCTGCTAGTTGCCGGAAGAAAGCCTTGTCCAGCTCATCCCCCTGATCTGGTGGTCTTTAGCAGACTCCCACCAAGACATCACCCTTGTTGCTCACACTTCTAAACTTAATCCAGAGACTCTCAGGTTTTTCTGCAGTTTCATATCGGAGCTCTGAGCAGTCATACTGCTCTCTTACAAACAATGAAACTCCCCCATCTTTTCTGCCCTGCCTGTCCTTCCTGAACAGTTTATATCCATCCATTACAGTGCTCCAGTCATGTGAGTTATCCCACCAAGTCTCTGTTATTCCAATAACATCATAGTTCCTTCACTGTGCCAGGACTTCCAGTTCTCTCTGCTTGTTTCCCATGCTTCTTGCATTTGTATACAGGCACTTTACATAACCACAACTTCCATCTGTCAACAATTTTCTTCTCCCTTTCTTGAGGAATTAATGCTGGGACTTACAGAAGAGCCAGATTGTTAAAGTTCTTTAGGTGCCTAGTAGGATTTTCAAAAGAGCCTAGGTGTCTAATATACAATAAAATCATTGTGTTTTACCGACCTAGAGTGGGATTCACAAGGGTAATTAGATGCATTTTTCAAAAGTGCCTAATAGCCACATTTTTAAAAGTACTTAGGCATCAAAAAAGGCAGATAGATGTCTAGTGGAATTTTCAGAAACACCTGAGCAGGTTAGACACCTAATTCTTGTTGAAAGCAATGGAAGTTAAGCATGTATGAAGTTTAGGCACTTTTGAAAATCCCACTAAGACCCTATCTGCATCTTTAGGTGCATAAATACTTTTGAAAATCTGACCCTTTTACATTTTTGAAAATCCCACTTTGGGTCTGATGGAAAGGACTGAGAGCCAGGGGACTGATCCCAGACCCGACTCTGGGAAATCAGGCTAAGGTTTGTCACCTAATGCCCAGTTTTTCAAAGCAGCCTAAGGGTGCCAGACATCCACTCCTTTGAAAATCCAGGGCTAAACCCAGCAGTGCTGAGAACAAGCCGTGTAGACCGTGAACATTCAATAAGGATTAGGCTTCTAAGGGTATATCTATGCTGCAGCTTGGAGAAAGTTAGCACCTCGACATTATCATTTTAGATGTTGCAGTGCGGGATCTCAAGCCTACCTGACTCTCCTGGGTCTGAGCTCGGGCAGATAATGTTAGAAGGTGGGACCTGGGCTCTTAAATCATGAAGATAACTTGGAACAATCTACCCTTAAGCAGAGTTATTTTGGACTTCCAGGCTAAGATTTCCAAAGCTGTTTAGAGAAGTCAGGCACCCAATTCCCAGTTCAAGCAGCTGAACAATGAACTTTACCAGGGAGCATAAATCTTAGTCAATAGGAGCCAGATTTGTAAAGGTATTTAGGTTCCAAATGATGCAGACCGGCACTTAATGGGGTTTCAAAAGCACCTCTGCACCCAACACTGAAACCTATGGGAATTAGGCACCTAGGCACTTCTGAAGTTTCCACTAGGCTGCTATGTGCATCTTTGGGTGTCTAAATCTGGGTGTAATTTCTATAATGCACAGAACATCTCAGTAACTGAGGATCCAGTAGGCAGTTAATGTCGTATTGTATTTGCACAATTGTCCCATGTCAAACAAATGCTGGCAAACAAACTCAGCCAGGTAAGGGCAAGTGGGCTCCACTTCTCCTGCTGAAGAATACAGAGAGGGAAAGGACGTGACTCTCTATGCAGGCCGACTTTACATGGAGGATTCTTATTATCAGCTTCTATCCCCTGACTGCACTGGTTTTGGTGAGTTTATGGTCTGCAGCCATTGCACAGACCTTGGAAGCAAACTCCCATTCCCACCCTCCCACAGGAACCATCCCTGCCCCAAAGCAGCAGATATTTCATTGCTTCAGCTAAAGTCTTCTACTTAATAGGTAAGGTTGGCCCAATGATTAGAGCACTAGGTTGGGACTTGGCAAATCAGCATTCAGTTCCTTGCTCCTCCATTGGCATCCTGTGTTTGACTGGCCTGGGACTGAGTCACTCTGCCCTACTTCCCTCTTGCAACAGTCTCCCTCCAAATAGCACCTGCCACTAGCCGGTGGAAGTTGTGCCTGGCCCACTGACTACTGCAAGAGTGGACATTTCCATTAGACACTCCATGCCACTGCACAGAAATTAGCTTGACCCAGAGCACTGACTGAGACATCAGGAATGTTGCTAAGGGCCCAGCATATGCTGGGTCAATCAGCATCAGTCCTATCCTCTCAGTAGATGAGGAAGGATGATCGAGTCGTTAGGATAGCAGCCTGCCACTGCAGAGATGCAAGTTTCATTCCCTGTTCTGTCACACATGTTGTCCGACGTTACAGGAGTCACTTACAGCAGATTTTTAAAGGTGTTTGAACTTCTTAAGGCAGCTGAGCACTTCTGAAAATCTCACTGGGCACCTGTCTACATTTTAGGAGTCTGACCACCTTTAGAAGCCTGGCCTTTAGCCTCTCTGTTCCTCAGTTTCCCATTCCAATGGGGATAATGCTACTTCCTTACCTCACTGGACTGTTTTAAGATAATTAGTTGAAATATCTTGAGATACTCATGTACTGCAGCCATGGGCTGCTAGAAATACTTTAAATATAAGATTAAAAATATAAAAGCTGAGATTTTCCTGGGTCCCTAGGGGACCAGGATGCCAAATTTCCAGTTAAATGAATGAGAGTGGGGGGTTCACCTCCAAGATCTGTCTTTGAAAATCTCAGCTAAAGTTACTGGGAGTCACTCGTTTCTGTCCATTTAAAGCTATTCCTGTGGCTATGCAAAGCATATTGCTAATATTCTCAGCCTGGATCCCAGTGTCTTAGAATCTTCTCATCAATATTTAAAAATGTCTGATTAAAAATTGCAAAACATAAAGTTTGAGATTTCAAAAGTTTTAATGAAACTGCTTTTAGGTTCCTTAGCCAGCTCCAAAGCTAAGATATCATCTGCTAAAGCCATATCTGAATGGCCAGATTTTTTTTCTGAACTCTTCAGTCTAACAGATAATGATATATCAATCCTCTATATTCGACATTGATGAGGCCTCGTCTGGAGAACTGTGCCCAGTTTTGGGCCCCACACTTCATGAAGAATGTGGAAAAATTGAAAGAGTCCAGCAGAGGGCAACAAAAATGATTTGAGGGCTGGCGCACATGACTTAGGAGGAGAGGCTGAGGGAACTAGAATTGTTTAGCCTGCAGAAGAGAAGAATGAGGGGTTGATTTGATAGCTGGTTTCAACTACCTGAAAAAGGTTTCCAAAGAGGCTGGATCTAGACTGTTCTCAGTGGTAGCAGATGACAGCACAAGGAGTAATGGTCTCAAGTTGCAGTGGGAGAAGTTTAGGTTGGATATTAGGAAAAACTTTTTCACTAGGAGGGTGGTGAAGCACTGGAATGGGTTACCTATGGAGGTGGTGGAATCTCCTTCCTTAGAGATTTGTAAGGTCACGCTTGACAAAGCCCTGACTGGGATGATTTATTTGGGGATTGGTCCTGCTTTTACCAGGAGGTTGGACTAGCTGACCTCCTGTGGTCTCTTCCAACTCTGATATTCTATGATCACTTTGACAGGGTTTTAAAAGTGAGCCATAGTTTTGCTTTTCACCATGACCAAGGGGTGATAAAGAGGTTTCTAGGTAGCTGAGTTCTTGCTGAATTTATTTCAGACAGCTGGGATATTACTGTAATATTTATTATATGCTAAACGGCCTAAAGTCTTTATTATTATTATTATTATTATTATTAAGTTTTTAAAATAACCACAAGTTTTGTCATTCTTGGTAGGTTGGATCATGCTATTTTGATGAGGAAAGTTTCCTGTTGTTTCCCAATGAATATCTGACTTGTAATAATGAGGCCAAATCTGTATCACATTGAAGTCAGTGGGGATTAGCCTTCCACTTCTAAGACATCAGGATTTGGCCAATGACTTGGAAACAAGAAGACTCATTTTTTCTCTAATGTCACTCTAGAGAAAGTCAGTGTGACAGAGATGTAAGAGTAAAATTTCCCATGGGAGCTATACTAGCACCAAAGCAAAGTGTTTCCTTTGACATCACCAATTTAATGCCAATGAAGTTATGGCCAAAGATTCAGGACTAAACTCAGTATTGCTATACACACTGATGTAAGTGACTTTGATATCTAGGCTTAGAAGGATCAGATTTTTATTGATAAATGTTGATAAGTTAGTAAGAGGACCAAAACAAATTCTCCATGGCTAAACAGCAAAGTAATATAAGTATGGCAGTTAGAGGCAAAAAGTCACCCTTTAAACAGTGGAAGTTAAATCCTACTGTGGAAAATCTTAAGGAGAATAAATCTCTGCAAGTCAAGAGTAAAAGTCTAATTAGGTAGGCCAAACAAGAGAACAAGAGCCCTTCACAGTTTGAACCCATGGCACAGTGATGGGGGCCTATTGAACAGGGGGGTTGTGTTCTGTGCAAGGAGGGGCCGACCGTGGAAGGAAGTAAGAAGGACTTGCTGAGAGTAAGGAGGACTCTGCTCAGGTGGAAACACTGATGGATTTCAGACTCCCAGAAGGGATGAGGCCAGAGCAAGGGAGGGAACATCTCAGGACACTCTTGTTTTCAAATAATGTCTAACACACAAGAGCTTTAAAAGTAAAGTTACTATATTTAAGAAATCCTTTAGCTCATCCTGTATTCCCTGTTTTGCAGCTACATTGTCCCTGAAAGGGTTAATCTAGATGTCCAAAGTCACCGCATTCTAGGTGGAGCTTGGGGCAGGGGAATATGCATGTGTAAGCTGCTGGGGGAGGGGGGTTGGAAGAACTCAAAACATTTTTTGAGGGGGTTCCAGAGCAGATTGATGGTGAAAAATCCACACCCCTGAACGATGCAGCTATACCAACCTAAACCCACTTGTAGACGGGAACAGCTTTTTCTGTCAACATAGCTACTGCCGCTTAGGAAAATGGATTAACTGCTTTCCGTATAGAAGCATCTTCACCTAAGTACTAGATGGGTGCAGCTGCATCAGGGAACCTATGCCGATGCAGAGTTTTAAACGTTGATTTGCACTTAGGTACCTGTTAGAGGGTATGGCTTAGCACACACTGATCCAGTCAGTATTTCCCATACTTTAGTTAGCTGCCTCCCTACAATGCATACTGGCTTCGCTGGATCCCATTCTTCAGTGTCTGTTTCTCTCTGTTCATTGTACAGGGAACTTCGGCACCTAACTCAGGGTTTGCAAATAACGGTGATTTTCTTGGTGCACAAAGGTTAAGTGCTGAGATATTCAGAGCTGTAACACAAAATGGTCAACTTTCTAAATGTATTTAGGTGCCTTGTGGGATTTTTAAAAGCTGCTAGGTGCGCAACACCCATGAACACTATGAGTTTTAGGTACCTTTGAACAAACACCTTTCCAACATTGAGGGTTTTGGAAACTTCATCTGGGTGTTACCAATGGCTCCTTTCTTAGTAATGGGCTGAACACAGACTCCAGTATCAAATGCACATGCACTTTGGGCATTCAAAATCTAGGACAGGAAAGTGTAGGGGACAATTTTGTGATGTGAGTGATGGAGGGACCAACTAGGGGCAGGATTCTTCTTCACCTACTCCTCACAAACAGGGAAGAATTGGAAGGGGAAGCAAAAGTGCAAAGAAACCTGGGAGGCAGTGACCATGAGATGGTGAAGTTAAGAATCCTGACACAAGGAATAAAGGAGAGCAGCAGGGTATGGAACCTGGACTTCAGAAAAGCAGACTTTGATTATCTAAGGAAAATGATGGGCAGGATCCCCTTGGAAAAATAGCATAAGGGGGACAGGAATCCAGGGGAGCTGGCTGTATTTTAAAGAATCCTTATTGATGTTGCAGTAACAAACCATCCTGATGAGTAGAAAGAATAGTAAATATGGCAAGCAACCAGCTTTGCTTAAGAGTGAAATCCTTGCTGATCTTCAACACAAAAATGAAGCTTACAAGAAGTGGAAGTTTGGAAAAATGACCAGCGAGGAGAATAAAAATATTATACAGGCATACAGGAGTGAAATCAAGAAGGCCAAATCACACTTGGAGTTGCAGCTAGCAAGCTATGTTTGAGTAACAAAAAGGGTTTCTTCAGGTATGTAAGCAACAAGAAGAAGGTCAGAGAAAGCGTGGGTTACTTACTGAATGAGGGAGGCAATCTAGTGAGAGAGGATGTGGAAAAAGATAATATACTCAGTTCTTTTTTTGCCTCTGTCTTCATGAACAAGGTCAGCTTCAGAACTGCTGCACTGGGCAGACAGTATGGAGAAGAGGTGACAAGCCATCTGCCGAGAAAGTAGAGGTTCTTGATGATTTAGGAAAGCTGCACGAGCACATGAGTCCAGATGTGCTGCATCCGGGGGTGCTGAAGAAGCTAGCGGATGTGACTGCAGAGCTATTGACCATTATCTTTAAGAACTCATGTTGATCTAGGGAGGTCCCAAATGACTGGAAAAAGGCAACTGTAGTGACAATCTTTTAAAAAAGGAAGAAGAAGGATCTGGGGAACTACAGGCCAGTCAGCCTCATCTCAGTCCCTGGAAAAATCATGGAGCAGGTCCTCAAGGAATCAATTTTGAAGCACTTAGAGGAGAGGATAGTGATCAGGAACTGTCAGCATGGATTCACCAAGGGCAAGTCATGCCTGATTAACCTAATTGCCTTCTATCAGGATATAACTGGGTCTGTGGATGAGGGAAAAGCGGTGGATGTGTTATTCCTTGACTTTAGCAGAGCTTTTGATACGGTCCCACAGTATTCTTGCCAGCAAGTTAAAGAAATGTGGACTGGATGAATGGACTATAAGGTGGATAGAAAGCTGGCTAGATTGTCAGGCTCAACGGGTAGTGATCAATGGCTCCTTGTCTAATTGGCAGTCGAGAGCCCCAAGGGTCGATCCTGGAGACGGTTTTGTTCAATATCTTCCTTAATGATCAGGAAGATGATGTGGATTACATCCTTAGCCAGTTTGCAGATGACACTAAACTGGGAGGATTGGTAGATTCGCTGGAGGGTAAAGACAGGATATGGAGTGACCTCGAGAAATTAGTAGATTGAGCCAAAGGAAATCTGATGAGGTTCAACAAGGACAAGTGCAGTGTCCTGCACTTAGGAGGAAAGACTCCTATTCACTGCTACAGAGTAGAGACTGAACAGCTTGGCAGTAGTTCTGCAGAAAAAGACCTTAGGGTTAAAATGGATGAGAAGTTGGATGTGAGTCGACATTGTGCCCTTGTTGCAAAGAAGGCCAACAGCATTTTGGGCTGTATAAATAGGGTCATTGACAGCAGATTGAGGGACGTGATCATTCCCCTCTATTTGGCATTTTTAAGCCCTCAACGGGAGTACTGTGTCCAGTTTTGGGCCCCACACTAGAAAGATGTAAAAAACTGGAAAGAGTCCAGCGAAAGACAACTAAGACCATTAGGGTCTGGAGTACAAGATTTATGAGGAGAGGCTAAGGCAACTGGGATTATTTAGTCTGCAGAAGAAAAGAATGAGGGGGGATTTGAAAGCTGCTTTCAACTACCTTAAAGGCTTTCCAAAGAGGATGGATCTAGACTTTTCTCAGTGGTAGCAAGAGACATAGAAGGAGTAGTGGTCTCAAGTTCCATTGGAGGAGGCTTAGGTTGGATATTAGGAAAAACTTTTTCACTGGAAGGGTCGTGAAGCATTGGAATGGGTTACCTAGGGAGGTGGTGGAATCTCCTTCCTTAGAGGTTATAAGGCTCAGCTTGAGAAAGCCGTGGCTGGGATGATTTAATTGGGAATTATGGACTAGATGACCTCCTGAGGTCTCTTCCAATCCTGATGTTCTGTGACTCTATGATTGTTCCCATTTCAGCTGAGAGAGGGACCATCTCACCTCCACATCACAGAGAACAATGTGGTCCAAGAGGGATATAAGACGAAAGGTTATTCCATTAAATGGGTATCTGACAGTCACTGGAGCAGGGTATCATTGAAAATTGAACCCTGTTTGATAATGCAAGCTAAAGGCTTTGTAAAGTAGAAATTTATGCAGTCTTAAATTTTACAGTTGGCCACTCTTTCATCATTGGCCTAACAAAAGAACCAAAAACAACCATCCGTGAACTTTGGAACTCTTTCTGCCTGCATAGAGACCATTCCCCATGCAGACATTCCTCTTGAACACCAGTGGCAATATTAGCATAAGGATCAAAGCTCAGTTAGTACCATCTGATGGCTTCGTGGTGGCCTGTATGAAATGGACTGGGGATCTATGTGCAGTTTGTAGAACACATATGTTCTGTACAAAGACCAGCATCACCAGGGATATATTTGCACTCTTGTGCTCCATTACTATAGAGAGATTCAAGGGTATGGAGAGAGGAATCCCCTGTCTTCTAGAGAAATGGTTCCTCCAGGCCAGGGGAGAGGTACATTTCCAGGGAGTGGCACTTAGTGGAAGATTACACAGCTGCTAATTGGGCTTCTGTTTGTTCTACTGAAAAATGAGAGATTTCAGATCCTTGGGCTTATGATCTGGCCTCTTCATATTTGGGTGATACTAAGGAAAACAGCAGACAAAGGGACATGACAAATCTGTGAGTCTTAACGCTGGTATATGCAGAGGAGTGTAAAGGCCTGCTCTCCCCTTTGCGGTCAATGGGTGCTTGGCTGTTGATTACCACAAACCACTCTGAAAATCCATGTCACAGTTCACAGTCTGGAGCAAGAGTCTATTGTATTGCCCCACATTCTGCTTCACCCACATCCTCTTGTTTCTGCTTTAACTGCACAGGAATCTGCAGGGTCAGTTACAGGTCTTACCACAGGGCCAAGCCCTTCCCTGGTGCCTCTACATGAAATCAGTGAATTTTACCCAGGATACATTAGGCCGAATCTGTTGAGCTGTTCTCTACTCACTCGCCTGCTAATACTTACTGGAGATAATCACATCTCTGTGGCCCTCATCAGCATTTCATAGGGGATTCTCCACTTGGTCCAATAGTCTGATTGCTTTGGTTGCTATCAATAGCTGAACTCCTGGGCTGCTATTATGTCCTTTGCACAGCAGGGCGAACATAAATGCAGTGGCAGGGCCAGAGACTTCAGTGTTATCCAATAAGGCATCTTTAGGGAACAGGACAATTCCTGGCCTTAGGGCCCCTGGACATTTGAAAGGAAATGAGGTCTCAGTTCACATGCCATTCCCATGTGAATGCTACAGACAGCTCAGAGTACTTTGGCATGTAGTAGCTCAGGAGATAAGAGACGAAATCCCTACTTTCATCTCCAAGTTATCTCTTCAAATCCAGAGGTAGTGGCTTTGTGCCTTTCTCCCTTCTGACCTCTGTGAAAAAAGATTTGTGTCTGAGGGAGTGCACTGGAAATAAATCTAAAAGAACTTCATTCAGTCCCAGGGTTTTAGCACATAACTCCCATGGACTTTGGCTCATTGATTTGCCACCTGCATATGTAGTGACTTTGGGCAATAGCCAATTCTTAATGCATCACACGAAGACTAGAAGTCACCTGACCATTCACAATCTATAAAATTTTTGTCCCTAATCCAGCAATTGACTTCTACACTTTTCACTCACCACAATAAGGTTATTCCTCATCTATTCACCATAACACTCTCTCACCTCAACTAATCTATCAAGTCATGCTACCTCTCCAATCCACCACTTCAAGAAAAAATTGAAAGAATGAGTATGCTTCAGGGCACATCCTGAAGGTCAAGAGATTTTGGCTGTAGCATGAGAAGGCAATTCTAGTATCAATGAACTACCATCTATTTTCTCAAGTGTCTCTGCAAATAATAATGACCTGGTGTTCAATGAGCATCACTATTGAAATATATAGCACAGCATTGCACCAAAGGAAACTTCAAAGGTGTTTGAGTTTTAAATTCATAATCGTTGAGTGTTTGGACAAGAAGCTACTAATGTGATGGTACTTCCCATAAGGCTTTATGGAAATATGCTTAGAATGTGTTTTATGCTACATATGCCATGTAACATATCTGAAAGGTTATCATCTACTGACTGTATTAATCCTATTTGTATGCATGTATATTTTTTGTATTCAAGTTATGAATGTTATAAATGTTGGTTATGTACTGACTGGATTTCTAAATAACCTTAGTAAAGCATTTGGTCAGTTCCTGGAGAAAGGAATGTTAAAATTAAGTACCTAATCGAGAAACACTTAAAGGACAATAGATCTTGGAATGCTCCAATCCACATAAGAAGTTGACTTGAGGACCTTCAAGGTAGCATGTAAACGATGGATGCTACCTGTAAAAACTGTCAGTCATGTATGGACATGTGACTTACCCAGGGGACTCCTAAACTCCATTTGGCAGCTTGACTTTGCTTAGGGGTGAGGAGGGGGTCTCCATTCACATAAGAAAGTCTATTTACACTTCTGGGAGACCCCTTCATATTGTCTTAAGCTGGCTAGAGAGAACCTCCCCACCCCCCAGGATACTTGGAAGCAGTTGAAACAAAGGGCAGTGACTGCAAGATGTGTAAGTGATTGCTGGACCCAGCCTAAGAGATTAGTCTTTAAAAGGGAGCAGTCTGGAACTGGTGAGGATCTTATCTGTATTCAGTTTGATTAGACATATATTTGTGCATTTTACTTTATTGTGCTTGGTGACTTACTTTGTTCTGTCCGTTACTACAGGATAAAACTTAAATCCTACTTTCTGTATTTAACAAATTCAGAATATATATTAATACTTGGGGGAGCAAACAACTGTGCATCTCTCTCTATCACTGTTATAGAGGTTGAACAATTTAGGAGTTTACCCTGTATAAGCTTTATACAGTGTATAATGGATTTAAATAGGATTAGACCCCTTTTGGAGTTGGATGTCTGAGTGTAAAAGACAGGAACACTTCTGTTAGCTGCTTTCAGGTAAACCTGCAGCTTTAGGGCAAGTAATTCTGTCCCTGGCTCTTTGTTGGAGCAGAAGGGAGTGTCTGGCTCTGGCAGGACAGGGTACTGGTGCCAGGAGCTGACAGGGAAGGCAGGGATAGAAGTAGTCTTTGCACATCGGGTGGCAGCTCCTAAGGGGGGTTCTGTGATCCAACCCATCAAAACTGTGATTTAGACCATTTAGGTAACTTTTTTTTAAAGAAAACTCATTGTATCCAGTCAGGCAAAGAAACAGAGCACATTATAATGTACTAAATTAAAAAGGCTCAAAGCTCCCAGGCAGTGCATGTAATGAAGTTCTTGTCAAAAAAAATTGAGTAAGCAATATTCAAAGAAATAAAAACTAATAATAAATAGTCACTGGAAAATCATCAGTTGGACATCAACAGTCATAGACATAAAAAGAGAAATGATAAATTGGCATTGATTTTTCACAATCTATCTATCTATCTATCTACATGATCTTATTTTATCTATTGTATAAGTAGTACACACAACCATGCAAAAACATGGTTTAATAAATATTAATTAATAATAATAACAACAGCAACCAGCTTTGGAGATTTGGACACATTTGAATACTTGTGTGGATGAGAGACGAATAGCTACATACAAAGCTACACGCTGAAGTGAATGGCTATATCACAATTTTTATGATTAAAAGGTTAGCTCAACCTCTTCTCCCCACGCTGGTCTCTTACTTCAAACCCTCTGGTCTAAGCTTTGTGACTATCCCTGTCTTAGGGTGGAATCATGTCATTCTCCATCTCTCAAACTGGGTCCCAATCATGATTTCTCCAACAGTGTTTGGTACCTGCAGTTCTTCCCACAGGAGCTGTGACAACTAGTAAGTTGAGTGACTAGAAGTCTTAACCGTGCAAAGTGTGATTTATTTACCACAATAGGAACAAAGCACAACATAAGAGAATATATGAGCATTTCCAGATGGATCACTGCAGTAGTATGGTGGGATCAAAATTTGGCCTTATTATTCAGATTTAGTTTAGGAACCATTTTAATACCTTTTTCTTGCAAATACCTTTCCACCATAGGAAGAACAATACAGTATTTATTTATTTAAATAAATTTAAATGCATAACAAGAATGCATACAGTTATATAAGGCTCTAGGTGCCCTAACACATCATACATGACACAATAAAATCCTATCAGTATTAAAATCATCACTTGAACAGACACCTGCAAAAACTTTTTTTAAATTCTTCATCAGTGGGGAAAGCAAAACTTCAAGTCTTTCATATAACTCCATCAAGGTGATTCTGACATTGACACCTTGAATAGATGACAAAATAAATGGATACCACCATTTAGTCAGACATACTCCACCATCCCAAGCCCCTCCTTCCCCAAAAAGCCACCTGAAACAAAGAATCAAGTCAATGAATGAATCAACAAAATCAAACAAAATGAAAAAGAAACAAGTAAACACACAAGCCAAAACTCTCATATTCCAGTCTAAATGTGACAGTATCCTATTAAATCGCTATGACAGATAGGTAGGTGCATAGATAGATTCTGATCTTATGTACGCTGGTGTAATCTTATTCTAACTCATTTGACTTCAGTGAAGCTAGTCCAGATTTCATGATTTCATCAACAGATTACACCCTAAGTTCTGGAAGAGACAATTTTGTCATCAGTTGATTATATCTACAAAGAAACTCAGAATGAAATCAGAGTCAAGTTGCAGTGATGGACATTTTAACTCTTGGTGAATAACCTCCACACAATCAGTTTCTTCAGTGCAGCTTTGATCTCCTTGTTCCTCATGCTGTAGATGATGGGATTCATCACTGGAGGCACCAGGGAATAGAGAACCCCCACAACAAGGTCCAGACCTGATGCTGAGCTGGAGGTGGGTTTCAGGTAGGCAAAGATGCCAGTGAAAACCAACAAAGAGACCACAGTGAGGTGAGGCAGGCAGGTGGAGAAGGCTTTATGCCGACCCTGCTCAGAAGGGATTGTCAACACAGTTTTGAAGATGTGAACATAAGACACAATTATAAAAACAAAGCAGTTTAACCCTAAAAACGCACCTAAGGCAATAACCCCAATTTCACTGAGGTACGAGTCAGAGCAGGTGAGCTTGAGTAGTTGGGGGATTTCACAGAAAAACTGGTTGATGACATCGGAGTGGCAGAAGGGTAATCTGAAGGTGTTGCCAGTGTGCAGGGCAGAGTAGACAATACCAGTAATCCAGGCACTGGCTGCCATTTGGACACAAGATCTCCTGTTCATCACTCTCTCATAGTGCAGTGGTTGGCAGATGGCGACATATCGGTCATATGCCATGATGGTGAGTAAGGCAAGATCAGTTGTAGTAAAGAGGAAAAAGAGTAAGACTTGGGAGACACATCCCAGGTAAGAAATAACCCTGGTGTTCATGAGGGAATTGGCCATGGATTTGGGGATGGTGACGGAGATGGAGCCGAGGTCTAGGATGGACAGATTCACCAGGAAGAAATACATGGGGGTTTGAAGACGGGGGTTGAAGGCTACTGCTGTGATGATGAGAAGATTCCCCATCAGGGCTGCCAGGTAAATCACCAGGAACACCACGAAGTGCAAAATCTGCAGCTCCCGAAAGTCAGAGAATCCCAGGAGAAGGAACTCGGTCAGGGTGGTTTCGTTGGACATTTTCTTTCTCAGTTCATTGTTTGATGGCTGTGGAGGGAAGAGCAAAGACAGTGGGGGAATTACAGTGACAGAGGGAGTGGCCCTGATTTCCTGCAACAACATGATGTGAGTGTCAACAATGCACAGCACTCGTTACTGCTGTTAAAGAAGAGTGGTGAGTTATCACACGAATGTAAATTGGCTCAGCACCCTTAAAATCAATGGAGCTTCATCAGTTTGCATCATCTGAGGGTCTGGCTCATGATGTTACTTAACAAAATGCTGTGTGAAGGACGGAGCAAAGTACAATCTCAGTTGAACAATTCTAGCCAAGATGGATCCCCTATTGCTACAACAGCAGCCTCTGGACTTGGGTAACACTGCCTGATACCCTCTTTTCGTGGAAATACGAGATGGACTTGGCATTGTGTATGACAGCTTGCCTGTAACCAGGGCCAGTGAAGGATGTTTCGCGCCCAAAGCAAAACTTCTATCTTACACTATCCCCTATCCCCGAGCCCCCGCCCTGAGGCGCATCCCCCATGGCACCTCCCCCTCTCCTCCCTGAGGCCCCCCCCCGCGGCAGCTTCCCACCCTCCACAGTGAGGCTCCTCCCCACCCAACTCACCCCCGTTCCACCTCCTCCCCGACCACGCCGTGGCTGGTTCACTTCTCCCACCTCCCAGGCTTGGGGCTCCTAAGCTGGGAGGTGGGAGAAGTGAACCAGCCACGGCGTGGTTGGGGAGGAGGTGAGGCAGGGTTGAGCTGGGGAAGGACTTCCCTTGTGTGCTGCCCCCTGCCCCTTACTTGCTGCAGGTTGCCCTCCCTGCGCTCCCCTGCCCCAGCTCCCCCTGACCACCGTGGTCGCTGCCAAAGAAAATGCCGCCCCCCAAATCCACCTAGGTCGCCTAAATGGTTGCACCAGCCCTGCCTGTAACAATTTTACTGCAGCACTACTTAGATGACCGGGTGGCTGCAAGCATATAGATTTATACACCAAATCCTGATTGCATTTCCATCTCTGTGTACCGATGGGCTAGCAGCATTGCTCTGCTACTTCTCTGCTGTGTCATTTACCTCTGTCACTTTATGGGTATGAGCGTCAGTGGCCATCAGGAGAATTGGGCTCTTTTCTTGCTCTGCCACTGATCTGGTCTGTGACCTTGGGCCAGTCATTTCCCCTCCCTGTGCCTCTGTTTCCCCTCCATCCCTTTCTCTGCCTTGTCTTCTTGGACTGTGACTTCTCTTGGGGATGAGCTGTGTCTTATTATATGTATGTTCACTGCCCCCATTTACAATATTTGTGTTTAGCGGGCAGCACTGTGGGACTGCGCATATGGTGCTAGAGCAGAATATCTCCATTCTAATTCCATTGACATCCTCTATGTCTTTGGGCAGGGATAAGAGAGACAGGCTTTGGCTGGGGACTTCAATTCACTGTTCTCTGTCTAAGGCTCTAGTATGTTTTATACCCACAATTTTGCCTGCCAGCTTTGCTGCTTACTCAGTTTTACCATTCAACAAGCGTTCCTTTGAAACAGAAATAAACACAGTTGCAATAGAGTGACTGGGTTCAAACTGTACTATTATTGGACTATATCAGTGTTCCTACCCCTGTTGAAATCTACAAATCCAATCTGGGGTATTCAGACATTTTCAGTTTAAATTATTTCAAAGAAAAACTGGATTTTAAGCTGAGACTTGTTCCAAGGAAGTCTCTGCTATTCTTGAAAAATAACCTATGTACTGGAAAAGTCAAAACATTTCTTTTTTAAAATTCAGTGACAATGTTTCGGGTTTAAGCAGTTTACCTGAAATTGTCTTATTCTCAATGAATAAAGAGAAAAAAAGTTTTGGTTTTCACAATTTCTATGAAAAGTCAACTGTTGACTCCTGGAGAAAAAAAAAGACTCTGAGGAAATGTAAATATATTTAAATATAATGATATTTAATTGCACATAGCAAACTTACTGTGTTGTCTCTATAGAATATTCTCTAATTTGTGATGCATTTGACACTCCACCACGAGGATTCTTCAATCATTGCCTGTTTGTGTACCTGTCAATAATGCCCCATTACTGATTTATCCAGCCTCTTGTTTCTCTGCCCCTTCACCATATTTCCTGTGATGTTGGGTTTTTCTGCAGTTCCCAGAAGACAGGGACCCACTCCACACATGGGAGCTCCCTGCTCCCCTCCTCAGGCAGGCTTGGCTGAGAGGTGAAGCCTCTCCAAGCTGTAAAACAAATCACAGCTTCTGCAGTCTTCAAACATGGGCACAACTCAGTATGTGGTTGTTAGGTGCTGAACTCCCATTGGAAGTCTCTAGGAGTTTCATGTCAAACATGATCACAGCTCAGTATGTGGCTTATTCTGCAGCTAAATAACTGAACCCAGAATCCAGGGCTGTGAGCTCAGCTCTGAAATAATCTCAGAAGCAAACCAACTTGTCATCCTGCCCTAGTCGACGCTAACCTCATATAGTGGGGAAAGCACCTGCCCTGGATCTGACACGATTGCAGCATGCTTGGAAGGACTCTTGGCTATAAACAAGGCAGTGCTGATGCCCCACATGAGTCTGAAGGAGATTGAAGAATAGAATATATATTTGTAACACTGACATGCTCACAATAGCTCAGAGCGCAGTGGCGTCAGCTCCCCAGCCAGCCTGGAATAGCCTGGTCCTTCATTAATGCCACATAATCAGCTCTGAGAGAGCAGAAATGTTTTTCCCCCTATGTTGTATCAGGAGCTCTTGGGATGCAGCCATCAGAGGAACCCACAGCTCAGGCTGCTCGGACTGTTTGATGTTGGTTACAAAGAAGCAGCCAGAGGCAAACACTAAAAGCTCAGAGCAACATCCTCAATCCAAGAAAACTGATACAATTTCAGATAGTTTAGGTTCTTTCAGTCAAGTGGAGATGTGGCCTTTTGATTTCAATGGAGCTTCTTTAATTTACATTAGCTGGGGATCTGGCTCTAAGACATCCATGGAAATATGTCCGTTTTCACCAGCTGGGGAATCTGGCTTCATTAACTCTGCTGGTGCTACTGCAGATCTACACCAGCTGGGGATTGGGCCCATAAACAGTTTCAAATCCATATTCTTTGCCTGTGAATCTGATCTGAGGAGACCAAACTTCCAAACCTGTTTGCACTTTCTTTGCTCTTTGATGCAGGGGATTAATTGCAAGGATAGAACTTTTAATGGTTACAGAGTGGTTAATTCCTACTGGGACAGAACTGTGGAGGAATTCAGTGTTGCATAGATCTTCTCTACCTGATTTTCAGCTTATCTGAAGATCTGGCTCAGGATGTGGCCTGATAAAATAGACTATGAAGGATGGACAAAGCACACCCAGAGCCACAAATTCTAGCCATGATGATCCCCCTCTTAGTCAGACAGCAGGCTGAAAACTTGGATGTGGAGGAAACATACTAAAAAGATAATTGTGCCTGATTTCCAAGGAAATATGACATGGACTCACAAAGCTTCCCATATGACAGCTCAACTGTAAGGATTCCACTCTAACACCACACAGACAGCCTGCTGCCTGCTTCCAAAACTGATTTGTGGCACCAGATCACAGCTGCATTTCCTTCTCTTTGTCATGAGGGGCGAATAGCATTATTCAGCTAATTCTCTCTTGTGTCATTTGCCACTGTGACCTTCTGTCTGTGCTGTGTGGGTCAGTGGCCATCAGGAGATTTGATTTCTATTCCTGGTTCTGCCACTCACCTGCTGTGTGACATTTGGCTGGTCACTTCTCCTGCCTATGCCTCTGTTTCCCCTCCATCACTTTCTCTGCTCTGTCTTCTTTGGGTTTAAAATCTCTGGAGCATTGGCTGTGTCCTACTATGTGGGTGTGCTGTCTGTTTAGCAGGTATCAGTGTGGGACAGAGGATATGGTTGTAGAGCAGGAGAGCTGGGGTTTAGTCCCGCTGCCCTCCTCAATGTCCTTGGGTAGAGACAGGCTTTGGCTGGGGGCTCCAGCTGTCTGTGCCTAAGTCTAAAGGTGCCTGCATGTGTAACACATATTCTGTGGGTATCAACTTTGCTCTTTACTTAGTGTTACCATCCTGCAAGTGACTGTTTGAAACAGCAATTAAACAGGATTCCAATAGAGTGAATGGCTTTGTAATTGTGGTGTTATTGGAGAATATAAATGTTAGCATCCTGGCTTAATTATAGATTTCCAATCTGGGCTAAATTTTCAATCTGTTTCCAATCTGTTTGTTTTCAATCTAAGTTTCTAATCCGTTTCCAAAGGAAAACTAGATTTTCAATTGAAAATGTTTTCCAGGGAAGTCTTTGCTATCCATAAAAACAACATATGTATTGGCAATATCAAAGCTTTTTTTCCCCATATTTCAGCACTTTTTAACAGCAACTGTTTGGTTCTCCATACACAAAGTCAAAAAATGTTTTGGTTTCCACAAATTCTATAAAAATGATTTTTCCTGCTAAGAAAAAATGAGCTCTAGATGTTTTATGAAATGATTGTAAAAGTCTTAGATTTTCAGTGTAATTCATAGTTCTATTATTACATTTCCTCCAGTATAATAAACCCCAAACATATTAACTGAAATAGCAAACTTACAGTGTTGGTCTTTGTGGAATGTTTCCCAGCCTGAGAAGCATTTGATAATCCACTGCCAGGATTCTCAGTCATTGTCTGTCTCTATATGGCTCAATAATGCCCCCTGCCACTGTGTGATGACGCAGCTGTTTCCCTGCCCCATCACCATATTCCCTCAGAGGCTGGGTCTCTGCGGTTTCCAACAGACAGGGACCCATTCCACAGACAACCACTCTCTGCTCTCCTCCTGGGGCAGGCTTGGTTGAGAGGTGAAGGACTAAATAGGATGGGGGATTGAAAGCCCCTACCAACTCTAGAGCTGATCCTGGGTTGTGTGGGATTCAGATATGATCACAGCCCAGAATGTACCTGCTCTGGGGTTAAATAGCTGAATCTGGTCTCCAGGGCTTAAGCCCAGCTCTGATCTCACCTCGGGGAGAAACCACCCTGATAATCAGCCTTAACCAAACCTAACAACCCTAAAGGAGGAAGTGACCCACACTGAATCTCATATGATGGCATCATCCCTGGAAGGACTCTTGGCCAGGAACAAGGCAAGGCTGAATAAAAAGTGGCATCCCAAGGAGACTGCAGAATAAAATATGTATTTGAATCACAGACATGTGACCTACAATAGCTCAGAATCCAGTGGCACCAGAGCCCCAGCTGGCCTGGAATAGCCTGTTCCTTCAATAATGCCACATAAGCAGCTGTTGGAGAGCAGAGATGTTTTTCTCTGCATTTCATTAGCAGCTCTTGGGATGTAGCCATGACAGGAAGCCACAGCTCAGGCTGCCCTGGCTGTTTAATGTTGATCACTAAGAAGCCACCAAAGGCAATCACTAAAAGCTCCCAGCTACGTCCTAAACTGTTTTAATTGATACAGTTCCATTGAGTTCTGAGTAGTTTCAAATACATATTCTTTGCCTGTGAATCTGAAGAGGAGCAAAAAGTTCCTAACTAGTCTGCATATTCTTAACACTTTGCCCCCATGGGATTAATTTCAAGAATAGAACTTTTAATGGCTAAGGAGCATTTCTTTCCCCTTGGGGAGAGAACTTTGGAGGAATTCAGCGTTGCTTTGATTTTCTGTATCTGATTTGCAATTTCTATTTGTATGAATGGACCAACATTCTTTCTTTCTTTCTTTCTTTCTTTCTTTCTTTCTTTCTCAACAATTATATGGTTTCTTTCTGCAGACATCACTAAAGTAAAAGACTCAGTAAGCTGAAGATGCAATGCCATATGATATCTTAAAAATGTTTATTTCACACTGATTGTAGGTATGACAGAGAGACTGAACAATGACGAAGGGTCAGATCCTCATCTGGTCTAAATCAATTGTAGCTCCATTGGCTTTAATGGGTCAAATATGCACACCACTCCCACACAAATCTTGCATAAAACTGCCATAATGCAGTTAGAGTCAAAGAGACCAGATCTCCAGATGCTGTAAATTAGCATAATGGTATGGAGCTATTTCAGTTGATGTGACCTCAGTATCTGTACCATGATGTCTGGTTTTATGTTTGTTCCAGTATATGAGATTCTCATTGCTTAGAACCTCTATCCCATTTTAATAAACATAAAATATTCTAAAATCTGAGATTATAGTTCATAGTCAGAAATCTGTGAGATGTCCTCTCTGCTGGTTAATTGGCTGCTAAATATATAGACCCTAGGTCTGGGGCCCCTGGTAAAATGACAGTGATGATAACGGCTGAGAGACCAGGAAAATGCCCAGTTTGAGACACCCAGCCAGAGAAAGGATTTACTCCTGAAGGAGGAGGGCCACCTTAGAGACACCCTCGGAGAGAGTGAGGAGAAGTGATGCTGTGTTTGTAAAAAAACTGGGTTCTATCTCCCCGAATTGTCCCATCTGTCCACCAACGGTGAGAGCAATCCTGGAGCAGCAGCCTGCCCCTCAACCTTATGTAGTTATCTTTGTGACTAGTTCAGGGTCTCTGCAAATTCAGGCAGATGTAGCTGCATCAGTCAAACCCAAAGCAGTTTCTCCTCTGAGAGCTATTGTCTCAAGCTTTCTGTAGATTCTGGGAGGTGAGGTTAACATAGAGGTCATTGCGTGCTACTTAATGACCTGTGATATACAGAAGGTCTGACTGTCTAATTGTCTGGTCAGGAACCCCTATATGTAAAATGATGATTCACTGAGGGCAAATGAAAACATTAAACAATTTTATTAGAACATTTAGTAAAGATACAAAGACTCCAAATTACATAAAAAGCCATCCGAAGAAGTGGGCTGTGGCCCATGAAAGCTTATGCTCAAATAAATTTGTTAGTCTCTAAGGTGCCACAAGTAGTCCTGTTCTTTTTGAGGATACAGACTAACAAGGCTGCTACTCTGAAACCTGTCATAAAAAGGCAGAAGTAATGTGAAATTAAAGTGACTTTTTGCATCATCTCATACATAGAATCACACCCTTTATTGGGGTTCTGGTGGTTAGTGAGAAAAAGGATGAGAAAGGTGTGTAAGGATCAGATTAGGGAACTCTTGGAGGACTTACTCCTTCATCCTCCCACTTCCCTGATCCTTCTTGTGTGAACAGAGAACAATACCTGAACTGTGAAGGTGAGAACAATTGGTCTGCAACACAAATCTGTTAGAAGTTCGCTTTCGTCCTTCAACACAGGAACCTTCCCATTAAGACACAAGGCCCAAAATGCAGACTCACCACTGAGATCTGAGCCGTGCAGGTGGACAGGGCTTTGTGTTTCCCTTCCATGATGTGTCCTTATCTTGACCAGGAGGATGGTGTGGATATGAGCAATGCGATGAAGGCTACGGTGGTGACCAGCCCATTTTCGGAGACCAACAGAACTCCATCATGTATGCGTCTGTGCATGCCAGTTTGATGGCTTAGGGGACATCGTAGTAGAAACTGTCTAGTGTGTTGGGTCCACAGTAGGACAGTTGGATGATCAGTGGAAGCTGGACTATGGAATGGACAAAGCCGTCCATCCATGCCCCTACCATCAGCCCCATGCACATACTTCTTTTTTCTATTACTATTCCTAAATTACTGGTAATAACTGTCAATCTTGACTTCAACTTGGCAATGTTTTTGTTTCTTGTTGTCATTTTTTACTTTAGGAATTCTCTTCTTTCCTCCATCACTGTGAAGTCAACTGCTCCTGCAAACTCAGGAAGGAGACATAATCCTGGGCACTTTCAGAAATTATACATTGCTGCATTCATTTCACTTTTCTCTCTGGTGTTGGTCATAGACAGGAAACTAAAAGTAAAATCATCAGATGATTCTATATTCTAACAGTATGTCATTTCAACAGTGCTAGGGGGATTGTGTGTTTAGAGACCCTAGCCGTGAATCTAGAAGCATTTGTATAACCTGTGGCACATGGAAGGGATGAGAATGTTGTGAATACCCTCCGTCCATCTCACTAATCAGAACTTATCGATGCATGTCTTCATCTGGGCATAGTGTGTTTCTTAGGCAGAGTCAACAAAACCATTGTCCAGTAAAGAGTAAAGCACAGTGGAGCGCATGGTCTCTGATAAATAAGTCCCCTATTCTGGATGAATGACGCTGTGTCGACACTACAAACTATGCCACTGCAGTGTAGATACTTACTACAGTCATAGAAGGGGATTTTCCATCACTGTAGTAAATCTACCCTCTTGAGACTCGGTACCGACATTGATAGAAGAATTCTTCCATCAACCACTCTGTGGCTATAGTGGGTGTTAGGTGTATCTAACTGTGTCACACAGGGCATGACATTTTCACAGCTCTGAATGATGTAGCTAGGCTGACCTCCATTTTAGGTGTATACCAGGCCTAAGACTCTCCCAGAATGCATGTTTCATTGTTTCAGAACAAAGTCAGAGGGAGAGAGTTAAGGTTGTTTGAGTGTTTTGAACTGAGCATTTGAATTCTTTCAAATATTGGGTTTCTTTTTAAGTTCAAACGTAACACTGAATTTCCCTGAAGCTCTATGTCCCGTTATCCACCATGACTTCCATCTGTCAATGACTTTCTTCTCCCTTTCCTGAGGAATTAATGCTTTGACTTACAGAAGAGCCAGATAGTTAAAGTTCTTTAGGTACCTAGCAGGATTTTCAAAAGAGCTTAGGTGTCTAATATACAATGAAATCATTCTGTTTTACGGACCTAGAGTGGGATTCACAAAAGTATTTAGATGCATTTTCAAAAATGTCTAATGGCCAAGTTTTTAAAAGTACTTAGGCATCGAAAAATGCAGATAGGTGTCTAGTGGAATTTTCAGAAACACTTGAACAGGTTAGGCACCTAATTCTTCTTGAAATCAATGGAAGTTAGACATGTATGAAGTTTAGGCACTTTTGAAAATTCCACTAAGATCCTATCCGCATCTTTAGGTTCATAAATACTTTAGAAAATCAGACCCTTTTAAATTTTTGAAAATACCACTTTAGGTCTGATGGAAGGGACTGAGAGCCAGGGTCTGACCCCAATCCTGACTCTGTGAAATCAGGATCACGGTGTTTGAGAATGTTTTCATCAATATTTTAAAATGTATGATTAGAAATTGCAACAGATAAAGCTTGAAATTTTAGAAGTTTTAATAAAACTGTGGTTAGGTTTCTCGGCCAGGTCCAAAGTGAAAATATCATCTCTTAAAGCCACATCTGAATGACCAGATTTTTTTCTGAACTCTTCAGTCTAAGAGATAACGGTATATCATTCCCCTCTATTTGACATTGTTGAAGTCTCACCTGGAGAACGGTGCTCAGTTCTGGGCCCCATACTAAAAGAAGGATGTGGAAAAATTGGAAAAAGTCCAACGGAGGGCAACTAAAATGATTAGGGGGCTGGGGCACATGATTTGTGAGGACAGGCTGAGGGAACTGGGATTGTTTAGTCTGCAGAAGAGAAGAATGAGGGGGGATTTGATAGCTTCTTTCAACTACCTGAAAGCATATTTCAAAGAGGATGGATCTAGGCTGTTTTCACTGGTGGCAGATGACAGAACAAGGAGTAATGGATTCCAGTTGCAGTGGGAGAGGTTTAGGTTGGATATTAGGAAAAACTTTTTCAGTAGGAGGGTGGTGAAGCACTAGAATGTGTTTCAGGGAGGTGGTGGAATCTCCTTCCTTAGAGGATTTTATGGTTGGGCTTGGCAAAGCCCTGGCTGAGATGATTTACTTGGGGTTGGTCCTGCTTTGAGCAGGGTGTTCGACTAGATGTCCTCCTGAGGTCCCTTCCAACCCTTATATTCTATGATCACTTCGACGGGGTTTTCCGAGTGAGCCATAGGTTTGCTTTCCACAGTGACTAAGGGGTGGAAAAGAGGTTTCTGTGTAGTTGAGTTCTCCTTGAAATTATGCAGGCTGAAGGGATATTACTGTATTATTGATTATATGCTGAAGTGCATAGAGTCTTTATCATCATAATCATCATTCTTCTTCTTCTTCTTCTTCTTTAATTAAAAGTTTAAAAAAATAACTAAAAGTTGTATCATTCTTGCTAGGTTGGAAGAGGCTATTTTGATGATGAAGTTTTCCTGTTATTTCCCAACAGTATCTGACTTGCAATAATGAGGCCAAATCTGTATTCCATTGAAGTCACTGCGGATTAGCCTTCCACTTCAAAGACATCAGGATTTGGCCAATGACTTCGAAACAAGAAGACCCATTTTTCTCTAATGTCACCCTACAGAAAGTCAGTGTGACAGAGATGTAAGGGTAAAATTTCCCATGTGAGCTATACTAGCGCCAAAGCAGAGAAGTTCCATTGACATCACCAATTTAATGCTAATGAAGTTGTAGCCAGAGATTCAGGACTAAACTCAGTATTGCTATACACATTGATGTATGTGACTTGTGATACCTAGGCTTAGAAGGATCAGATTTTTAAAGATACATGTTGATAAGTTAGTAAGAGGACCAAAACAAATTCACCGTGGCTAAATGGCAAAGTAATATAAGTATGGCAGTTAGAGGCAAAAAGTCACCCTTTAAACAATGGAAGTTAAATCCTACTGTGGAAAATCGTAAGTGAATAAAGCTCCGCAAGTCAAGAGTAAAAGTCTAATTAGGTAGGCCAAACAAGAGAACAAGAGCACTTCACAGTTTGAACCCATGGCACAGAGACGGGGGCCTATTGAACAGGGGAGTTGTGTTCTGTGCAAGGAGGGGCCGACTGTGGAAGGAAGTAAGAAGGACTTGCTGAGAGTAAGGAGGACTCTGCTCAAGCGGAAACACTGATGGATTTCAGACTCCCAGAAGGGGTGAGACCAGAGCAAGGGAGGGGACATCTCAGGACACTGTTGTTTTAAAATAATGTCTAACACACAAGAGCTTTAAAAGTAAAGTTACTGTATTTAAGAAATCCTTTAGCTCATCCTGTATTCCCTGTTTTGCTGCTACATTGTCCCTGAAAGGGTTAAACTAGATGTCCAAAGTCACCACATTCTAGGTGGAGCATGTGGAGGGGGAGGATGTGTGTGTAAGGTGCTGTGGGGGTTAGAAAAACTCAAAACATTTTTGAGGGAGGTCCAGAGCAGATGGATGGTGAAATATCCACACCTCTGAATGATGCAGCTATACCAACCTGACCCCACTTGTGGAAAGTGCTGTGTTGATGGGAACCGCTTTTTCTGTCAACATAGCTACTGCCGCTTAGGAAAATGGATTAACTACTGTTGGTGTAGAAGCATCTTCTCTTAAGCACTAGATGGGTGTAGCTGCATCAGGGCACCTATGCCGATGTAGAATTTTAAGTGTTGACTTGCACTTAGGTACCTGTTAGAGGGTGTGGCTTAGCACACACCTGTCTGGTCAGTATTTCCCGTAGTTTAGTTAGGTGCCTCCCTACAATGCATACTGGCTTTGCTGGATCCCATTCTTCAGTGTCTGTCTCTCCCTGTTCATTGTACAGGAGCCCGGGCACCTAACTCAGGGTTTGCAAATTCCAGTAATTTTCTAGGTACCCAAAGGTTAAGTGCTGAGATGTTCAGAGCTGCAACACAAAATGGCTAACTTTCTAAATGTATTTGGGTGCCTTGTGAGATTTTCATAAGCTGCAAGGTGCCCAACACCCATGAAAACTGTGAGTTTTAGGTCCCTCAGTCCTTTTGAAAATCCTTTTTGGCATCTAAAAACCTTTGAAAATGTGGCACCCAAGTCCTTTTGTGAATCTATCCCTGAGTGTCTGAAATCCCCTAAGAGGCTTTGAACATACACCTTTCCAACATCGAGGGTTTTGGAAACTTCATCTGTGTGTTACCAGTGGCTCCTTTCTTAGTAATGGGCTGAACACAGACTCCAGTATCAAATGCACATGCACTTTGGGCATTCAAAATCTAAGACAGGAAAGTGTAGGGGACAATTTCCTGACTTAAGTTCTGGAGGAACCAACTAGGGGCAGAGTTCTTCTTGACCTGCTCCTCACAAACAGGAAAGAATTGGTAGGGGAAACAAAAGTGCATAGGAACCTGGGAGGCAGTGACCATGAGATGGTGAAGTTGAGGATCCTGACACAAGAAAGAAAGGAGAGCAGCAGGGTATGGAGCCTGGACTTCAGAAAAGCAAACTTTGATTCCCTCAGGGAACTGATGGGCAGGATCCCCTGGGAAAATAACATAAGGGGGAATGGAGTCCATGTGAACTGGCTGTATTTTAAAGAATCGTTATCGAGGTTGAAGGAACAAACCATCCTGATTAGTAGAAAGAATAGTAAATATGGCAAGCAACCAGCTTGACATAAGAGTGAAATCCTTGCTGATCTTCAACACAAAAATGAAGCTTACAAGAAGTGGAAGCTTGGACAAATGACCAAGAAGGAGGATAAAAATATTGCTCAGGCATACAGGAGTGAAATCAAGAAGGCCAAATCGCACTTGGAGTTGCAGCTAGTAAGGATTGTTAAGAGTAACAAAAAGGGTTTCTTCAGGTATGTTAGCAACAAGAAGAAGGTCAGGGAAAGTGTGGGTCCCTTACTGTACGGGGGAGGCAACCTAGTGAGAGAAGATGTGGAAAAAGCTGGTATACTAAGCTCTTTTTTTGCCTTTGTCTTCATGAACAAGGTCAGCTTCCAGACTGCTGCACTAGGCAGCACAGTATGGAGAAGAGGTGACCAGCCATCTGCGTAGAAAGAAGAGGTTCAGGATGATTTAGGAAAGCTGCATGAGTACATGGGGCCAGATATGCTGCATCCGAGGGTGCTGAAGAAGTTAGCATATGTGATTGCAGAGCCATTGGCCATTGTCTTTGAAAACTCATGGCGAACGGGGGAGGTCCCAAATGACTGGAAAAAGGCTACTGTATTGCCCATCTTTAAAAATGTGAAGAAGGAGGATCCGAGAAACTACAGAGCAGTCAGCCTCACCTCAGTCCCTGGAAAAATCATGGAGCAGGTCCTCAAGGAATCAATTTTGAAGCACTTAGACAAGAGGAAAGTTATCAGGAACAGTCAGCATGGATTCACCAAGGGCAAGTCATGCCTGACTAACATAATTGCCTTCTATGAGGAGATAACTGGATCTGTGGATGAGGGAAAAGCAGTAGACGAATTAATCCTTGACTTTAGCAAAGCTTTTGATATGGTCTCCCAGCAGGATTCTTGCCAGCAAGTTAAAGAAGTATGGACTGGATGAATGGAATATAAGATGGATAGAAAGCTGGCTAGATTGTCGGGCTCAATGGGTAGTGATCAATAGCTCCTTGTCTAAATGGCAGTCGAGAGCCCAAAGGGTCGATCCTGGGGATGGTTTTGTTCAATATCTTCCTTAATGATCAGGAAGATGGTGTGGATTACATCTTTAGCCAGTTTGCCGATGACACTAAACTGGAAGGATTGGTAGATTCGCTGAAGGGTAAAGACGGGATATGGAGTGACCTCGAGAAATTAGTGGATTGGGCCAATGGACATCTGATGAAGTACAACAAGGACAAGTACAGTGTCCTGCACTTAGGAGGAAAGACTCCCATGCAATGCTGCAGACTAGGAACCGAAGGGCTAGGCAGCAGTTCTGCAGAAAAGGACCTTAGGGTTAAAATGGATAAGAAGCTGGATATGAGTCTATATTGTTCCCTTGTTGCGAAGAAGGCTAAAAGCATTTTGGGCTGTATAAGTAGGGTCATTGCCAGCAGATCGAGGGACGTGATCATTCCCCTCTATTTCGCATTTTTGAGCCCTCATCGGAAGTACTGTGTCGAGTTTTGGGCCCCACACTTGAAGGATGTAAAAAATTGGAAAGAGTCCAGCGAAGGACAACTAAGACGATTAGAGTCTGGAGCACAAGATTTATGAGGAGAGGCTAAGGCAACTGGGATTATTTAGTCTGCAGAAGAAAAGAAGGAGGGGGGATTTGATAGCTGCTTTCAACTACCTGAAAGGCTTTCCAAAGCGGATGGATCTAGACTTTTCTGAGTGGTAGCAAGTGACATAAGAAGGAGTAGTAGTCTCAAGTTGCAGTGGAGGAGGTTTAGGTTGGATATTAGGAAAACCTTTTTCACTAGGAGGGTGGTGAAGCACTGGAATGGGTTACCTAGGCAAGTGGTGGAATCTCCTTCCTTAGAGGTTTTAAAGGCCCAACTTGAGAAAGCCCTGGCTGGGATGATTTAGTTGGGAATTAGTCCTGATTTGAGCAGGAAGGTGGACTAGATGATCTCCCAAGGTCTCTTCCAATCCTGATGTTCTATGATTCTATGATTGTTCTCATTTCAGCTGAGAGAGGGACCATCTCACCTCCACATCACAGGGAACAATGTGGTCCAAGAGGGATATAAGACAAAAGGTTATTCCATCAAATGGGTATCTGACAGTCAGTTGAGCAGGGTATCATTGAAAATTGGGCCCTGTTTGAAAATGCAAGCTAAAAACCTTGTAAAGTAGAAATTTATGCAGTCTTAAATTTTACAGTTGGCCACTCTTTCAGCATTGGCTAAACAAAAGCACCAGAAACAACCATCCCTGTACTTTGGAACTCTTTCTGCCTACATGGAGACCATTCCCCACCATTGGCAATATTAGCATAAGGATCAAAGCTCAGTTAGTACCATCTGATGGCTTCGTGGTGGCCTGTATGAAATGGACTGGGGATCTGTGTACAGTTTGTAGAACACATATGTTCTGTACAAAGACCAGCATCACCAGGGATATATTTGCACTAATGTTCTCCATTACTATAGAGAGGTTCAAGGGCATGGAGAGAGGAATCCCCTGTCATCTAGAGAAAAGGTTTCTCCAGGCCAGGGGAGAGGCACATTTCCAGAGAGTGGCACTTAGGGGAAGATTACACAGCTGCTACTCATGCTTCTGTGTGTTCTACTGAAAAATGTGAGACTTCAGACCCTTGGGCTTATGATCTGGCCTCTTCATATTTGGGTGATACTAAGGAAAACAGCAGACAAGAGGACATGACAAATCTCTGAATCTTAAGGCTGGTATATGCAGAGGAGTGTAAGGGCAACAGGTGTCTGCTCTCCCCTTGTGCGGTCAATGGGTGTTTGGCAGTTAATTACCGCAAGCCACTCTGAAAATCCCTGTCAGAGCTCACAGTCTGGAGCAAGAGTCTATTGTATTGCCCCATATTCTGCAGCACCCACATCCCTTTGTTTCTGCTCTAATTGCACAGGATTCTGCAGAGTCAATTACAGGTCTTTCCACAGGACCAAGCCCATCCCTGGTGACTCTACATGAAATCAGTGAATTTCTACCCAGAATACATTAGGACGATTGTGTTGAGCTATTCTCTACTCACTCGCCTGCTAATTCTTGCAGGAGATAATCCCATCTCTGTGGCCCTCATCGGCATTTCATAGGGGATTCCCCACTTGGTCCAATAGTGTGATTGCTTTGGTTGCTATCAATAGTTGAACTCCTATGCTGCTGTTATGTCCTTTCCACAGCAGGCAGAACTTAAATGCAGTGGCAGGGCCAGGGACTTCAATGTGTCCCAATAAGGCAACTTTAGGGAACAGGACAATTCCTGGCCTTAGGGCCCCTGGACATTTGAAAGGAAATGAGGTCTCAGTTCACATCCCATTCCCATGTGAATGCTACAGACAGCGCAGAGTACTTTGAGATGGGTAGCTCAGAAGATAAGAGATGAAATCCGTACTTTCATCTCCAAGTTATCTCTTCAAATCCAGAGGCAGTGGCTCTGTGTCATTCCCCTTTCTGACCTCTGTGAAAAAGGAAGATTTGTGTCTCAGGGAGTGCACTAGAAATAAACCTAGAAGAACTTCATTCAGTCCCAGGGTTTTAGCACCTAACTACTATGGACGTTGGCTCTTTGATTTGCCACTGGCATATGTAGTGACTTTGGGCAATAGCTAATACTTAATGCATCACAGGAAGACTAGAAATCACCTGGCCCATTCACAATCTATAAATATTTTGTCTCTAATTCAGCAATTAACTTCGACACTTTTCACTTGCCCCAATAAGGTTATTCCTCCTCTATTCACCATAAAACTTTCTCACCTCAATTAATCTATCAAGTCATGCTACCTCTTCAATCCACCACTTCAAGGAAAATTTAAAAGAATGAGTAAGCCTTAGGGCACATCCTGAAGGTCAAGAGATTTGGACTGTAGCATGAGAAGGCAATTCCAGTGTGAATTAACTATTACCAATTTTTGCAAGTGTCTCAGCAAATAATAATGACCTGGTGTTCCATGAGCATCACTATTGAAATATATAGCACAATATTGCACGAAAGGAAACTTTAAAGGAGTTTGAGTTTTAAATTCATAATCGTTGAGTGTTTGGACAAGAAGCTACTATTGTGATGGTTCCTCCCATAAGGCTTTATGGAAATATGCTTAGAATGTGTTTTCTGCTACATATGCCATGTAACATATCTGAAAGGTTATCATCTACTGACTGTATTAATCCTATTTGCATGTATGTATCATTTTTGTATTCAAGTTATGAATGTTATGAATGTTGGCTATGTACTGACTTGATTTCTAAATAACCTTAGTAGAGCATTTGGTCAATTCATAGAGAAAGGAATGTTAAAAAATAAGTACCTAATCGAGAAACACTTAAAGGACAATGGATCTTGAAATGCTCCAACTCACATAAGAAGTTTACTTGAGGACCTTCAAGATAGCATGTAAATGATGGATGCAACCTGTAAAAACTGTGAGTCATGCAAGAACATGTGACTTGCCCAGGGGACTCCTAAACTCCATCTTGCAGCTGGACTTTGCACAGGAGTGAGGAGAGGGTCTCCACCCACAAGAGAAAGTCTATTTAAACCCCTGGGAGACCCCTTCATTTTGTCTTCTGCTGGCTAAAAAGAGAGCTTCCCCACCCCCCAGGATACTTGGAAGCAACTGGAACAAAGGGCAGTGGCTGCAAGATGTGTAAGTGATTGCTGGACCCAGGCTAAGAGATTAGTCTGTAAAAGGGAGTATTCTGGAACTGGTGAGGATCTTATCTGTATTCAGTTTGATTAGACATAGATTTGCGCATTTTACTTTATTTTGCTTGGTGACTTACTTTGTTCTGTCTGTTACTACAGGGTAAAACTTAAATCCTACTTTCTATATTTAATAAATTCAGAATATGTATTAATACCTGGGGGAGCAAATAACTGTGCATCTCTCTCTATCAGTGTTATAGAGGTTGAACAATTTAGGAGTTTATCCTGTATAAGCTTTATACAGTGTATAATGGATTTAAATAGGATTAGACCCCTTTGGGAGTTGGATGTCTGAGTGTAAAAGATAGGAACACTTCTGTTAGCTGCTTTCAGGTAAACCTGCAGTTTGAGGCAAGTAATTCAGCCCCTCGGTCTTTGTTGGAGCTTTGTGGGAGTGTCTGGCTCTGGCAGGACAGGATGCTGGTGCCACAAGCGGATAGGGAAGGCAGGGGTAGAAGTAGTCTTGGCACATTGGGTGGCAGTTCCCAAGGGGTTTTCTGTGATCCAATCCATCACAACTATGATTTAGACCAATTGGGTAGCTTTTTTAAAAAGAAAACTCATTGTATCCAGTCAGGCAAAGAAACAAAGCACCTTATAATGTATTAATTTAAAAAGGCTCAAAGCTCCCAGGCAATGCAAGGAATGAAATTCTTGTAAAAGAGAAATTGAGTAAGAAATATTCAAAGAAATAACAACAAATAATAAATAGGCACTGGAAAATCTTGATTTGGACATCAACCGTCATAGACATAAAAAGGGGCATGATAAATTGTCATTGATTTTTCACGATCTATCTATCTATCTATCTATATGATCTTATTTCATCTATTGTATATGTAGTACACACAACCATGCACAAACATGGTTTAATAAATATTAAATAATGATAATAACAACAACCAGCTTTGGAGATTTAGACACATTTGGATACTTGTGTAAATGAGAGATAAATGGCTCCATAAAAAGCTACACCTTGAAGTGAATGGCTATATCCCAATTGTTATTATTAAAAGGTTAGCTCAACCTCTTATCCCCGTGCTGGTCTCTTACTTCAAACCCTCTGGTCTAAGCTTTGTGACTATCCCTGTCTTAGAGTGGAATCATGTGAGTCTCCATCTCTCAAACTGGGTCCCAACCGTGATTTCTCTAACAGTGTTTGGTACCTGCAGTTCTTCCCACAGGAGCTGTGACCACTAGTAAGTTGAGTGACTAGACGTCTTCACCAGGCAAAGTGTGATTTATTTACCACAACAAGAACAAAGCATAACATAAGAGAAAATATGAGCACTTCCAGATGGATCACTGCAGTAGTTTAGTGGAATCAAAATTTGGCCTTATTATTCAGAGTTAGTTTAGGAACCATTTTAATATCTTTCTCTTCCGAATACCTATCCACCATAGGAAGAACAATACAGTATTTATTTATTTTAATAAATTTAAATAAATAACAATAATGCATACAGTTATATATGGCTCTAGGTGCCCTAACACATCATACATGACACAATAAAAACCCATCAGCATTAAAATCATCACTTGAACAGACACATGCAGAAATTTTTTTCAATTCTTCATCAATGGGGAAAGCAAAACTTCAAGTCTTTCAGAAAACCCCATCAAGGTGATTCTGACATTGATACCATGAATATATGACAAAATAAATGGATACCACCATTTAGTCAGACATACTCCACCCTCCCATCTCTTTCCTCTCCCCAAAAAGCCACCTGAAACAAAGAAAGAAGTCAACGAATGAATCAACGAAATCAAATAAAATGAAAAACAAACACACAAGCCAAAACTCTCATATTCCAACCTTTAGGTGACAGTAGCCCCATTAATCCCTATCACAGATAAGTAGGTGCATATGTAGATAGATTCTGATCTTATGTACACTGGTGTAATCTTATTCTAACTCATTTGACTTCAGTGAAGCTAGTCCAGATTTCATGATTTCATCAACAGATTTCACTCTATGCTCTCTAAGAGACAATTTTGTCATCAGTTGATTATATCTACAAAGAAACTCAGAATGAAATCACAATCAAGTTGCAGTGATGGACATTTTAACTCTTGGTGAATAACCTCCACACAATCAGTTTCTTCAATGCAGCTTTGATCTCCTTGTTCCTCATGCTGTAGATGATGGGATTCATCACTGGAGGCACCAGGGAATGGAGGACACCCACCACAAGGTCCAGACTTGATGCTGAGCTGGAGGTGGGTTTCAGGTAGGCAAAGATGCCAGTGATAAGCAACAAAGAGCAACATATACTGGAGATGTCAGTGTCATCATCTCTTTAGTGGGGTGTTCTGAGGGAGTTAAAGTTTTGCTTCCAACAATGATGAAGAGGGAAAAGAGTTTCTGTAGATGTCCAGATAGCTGAGTTCCTACTGAATGATTATTTTAATGTTTCAGAGGTTTTAGTATATTATTAATTAGTTGTTAGGGCAATTGGAGATTTATATAGGCCTCTAGTGCCCCAGACATGCCCTGGCAGCTATAATACATCTATGTCTGGTCTACACTTAAAATTTAGATCAACATCACTCAGGAGCGGGAAAAGGTCTGAGTGATGGAGCTATGACAAGCCAAGCCAGGTGGACACATAGTAAGGTCGATGGAAGAATACTTCAATCTAGTTGCCATTGCTCAGCTAGGTGATTTTCCTAATAACCTCCCATCCCTCACTATTGGTTGTGTCTATGCTACAGGGTATTCTGACACATCTATGGAACCTTGGCTATGCTGTTATAATTCCCAAAGTGCCAACACGGACTCCGAGACTGAACTGTCAGAACTAGTGCCAAACTTCTTTCTCTCTGTAGATGAGCTGTGCATAGCTGGCTTTGAGCTTTGCTGGAATTAAAGGGCCTATGATGTGGGATTTTTCTGTGTCTATTTCAGAAGGGCTTCTGAGAATCACTCTCTGGAACCCTACACAGCTCAGAAGCAAAAGTCCAGAGGCAAAAATTAATTGATTCTGTTGGGGGATTTCCTTTCACCCCTTCCCCTGGTTCTTGTCATGCAGACAGAAAGCAGAAGACCAGTGTTTATTGGGGTCAGTTTCAAGCAAGCATGTCCATAGCTCTGAAGCTGCAGAGCCTTTGTCCCCATGTTCCTGGTCCCCTCCTTTTTAGCAGGCCCAAATATGCCTGCAGTGCATGCCCTCAGTCCCACCTCTTACAATTTATGGTCATGTCTCATTTTGGAGGGTCTTGTGTATGGGGGCTTCAGTACCACCTCTTTTGTATCCAAGTAGTTAAATTGCAAAAGATGGGGATGAATATGAAAGTTGTAAGGTGGATAAGGAACTGGTTAAAGGGGAGACTCCAGCGAGTCGTATTGAAGGGTGAACTGTCAGGCTGGAAGGACGTCACTAGTGGAGTCCCTCAAGGATCGGTTTTGGGACCGATCTTATTTAACCTTTTTATTACTGACCTTGGCACAAAGAGTGGAAATGTGCTAATAAAGTTTGCGGATGCCACAAAGCTGGGGGGTATTGCTAACACGGAGAAGGACAGGGATACTCTTCAGGAAGATCTGGACCACCTTGTAAACTGGAGTAATAGCAATAAGATGAAATACAATAGTGAAAAGTGCAAGGTCATGCACTTAGGAATTAATAATAAGAATTTTAGATATACGTTGGGGACGCATCAGTTGGAAGCGACAGAGGAGGAGAAGGACCTTGGGGTATTGGTTGATAGCAGGATGACTATGAGCCGCCATTGTGATACGGCTGTCAAAAAAGCAAATGCGATTTTAGGATGCATCAGGCGAGGTATTTCCAGCAAGGATGAGGAAGTGTTAGTACCGTTATATAAGGTGCTGGTGAGACCCCATCTGGAATATTGTGTGCAGTTCTGGTGTCCCATGTTCAAGAAGGATGAATTCAAACTGGAACAGGTCCAGAGACGGGCTACTAGGATGATCCGAGGAATGGAAAACCTGCCTTATGAAAGGAGACTCAAAGAGCTTGGCTTGTTTAGCCTGGCCAAAAGAAGGCTGAGGGGGGATATGCTTGCTCTATATAAATATATTAGGGGGGTTAACGTTAGGGAGGGAGAGGAATTATTTAAGTTTAGTACTAATGTAGGCACGAGGACGAATGGGTACAAACTGGATATTAGGAAGTTTAGACTTGAAATTAGACGAAGGTTTCTAACCATTAAGGGAGTGAAGTTCTGGAACAGCCTTCCGAGGGAAGTAGTGGGGGCAAAAGACTTTTCTGGCATTAAGACAAAGCTTGATAAGTATATGGAGGGGATGTTATGATAGAATAGTTAATTTGGGCAATTGATCTTGGATTATGACCGGATAGGTCTGCTCAATGGTCTGCGGGGAGATGTTGGATGGGATGGGAACTGAGTTACTGCAGAGAATTCCTTCTTGGGTGCTGGCTGGTGAGTCTTGCCCACATGCTCAGGGTTTAGCTGATTGCCATATTTGGGGTCGGGAAGGAATTTTCCTCCAGGGCGGATTGGCAGGGGCCCTGGAGGTTTTTCGCCTTCCCCTGCAGCGTGGGGCATGGGTCGCTTGCTGGTGGATTCTCTGCAGCTTGAGGTCTTCAAACCAATTTTGAGGATTTCAATAACTCAGTCCTGGGTTAGGGGTTGTTATAAAAGTGGATGGGTAGGGTTCTGTGGCCTGCCTTGTGCAGGAGGTCAGACTAGATGATCATATTGGTCCCTTCTGACCTATGAGTCTATGAGTCAATGGGAGAGATAAGGAGTGAGGTTGTGCTTTGGTCAGGAACAGGCATTTCTTTGGCTTTTAGTGTTTCTTATGCCTCCTCCCACATTCCTCCTTGCCCCTCCCAATTGGTTTCTTGACCTTGGCTTAAGAGAGGAGCCAGTCAGCCTTCCAGAGTATGCTCATATATAACATTCCCACCATGCCCAGGATCAGTTTAACTATATCCCTTATCTTTTCTCATTGAACTGTAAGCCCTATCTGGTTGTTGGAAATGAAACACTGTTTCTTTGTTCTTTGTTCACACATATTAGTAAGGGTAAAAAAGCATCAAAAGTCAAACAGGCAAACAAAACCCAAAATTCTATCTCAGGCTAACAGGCCTACATGCTAACAGATTCATCAATTTCCACGCCAAAAAGGACCATTGTGATCTTCTAGTCTGACCCCTGCATAGCACATGTCTTTGGATCTCCTGCAGTGTTTCCTCATTCCAGCCCAGATTCTGTGTTTACAAAGTCATTTAGGCACCTAAGATGGAGACAGGCACTTAGTGTGCTTTATCAAAGCTCCTATGTGAGTTAGGTGGCCAAGACCTGTTCACTTTCAATAGCAGTTAGGCACCTAGTCTGCTTAAGTGAATTGTAACTCCCACTGGGCACCTATTAGAAGAGTTAGGTGCCTAAGTCCTCTTGCAATCCTGGCTCCGTCTCTGTCTTGTTAACTTCCAAGGCCTGGGGTTCTCCTGAATTTCAGAAATATTAAGCCTGTGATGAACTGCTTCATCTCTTATCTCCCAAGCCAGCCTGTCCCTTCTTGCTCTGAGATGTCTGTAACAATTACATGGAAATGGGATATGAACTGAGACATCATGTCCTTTCACACGTCCAGTGGGGGCTAATGCCAGGGATTGTCCTGCTTTCTAATGATTCCTTATTGGGGCACAATCTAGTCTCAGGCCTTGACACAGCATTAAGCTTCTGAATGATGTTGAAGGGACATATCAGCCCGAGGATTCAGGTACTGATAGCAACCATAGCAATCAGACTGAAAGGAGAATCCCCTAGGAAATCCCCATGAGGAGTGCAGAGCTGTGATTATCCCCACTAGGAATTAGCAGGGGAATTATTGGAAAACATCTTATCAGGATGGGCCAAAGTAATTCTAGGTTCATATCCTTTGATTTTCATGGAAAGGCACCAGGAATGGGGTTGGTCCCATGGAGGGACCTGCAGCATCTTGTGCAATTAGAGTGGAAACAAAGGGATGTGGATGCTGCAGAGTCTGGAACAATACAGTGAATTCTTACTCCAGGCTGTGATCTGTGACAGGGGTTGTCAGAGTGCCTTAAAAGAATCAGGTGTCCATTGACTGAACAATGCGTGTGACCCACCTAGATCCTGGAGACCCTTTCAAATATCTCAGCCTTCATTCAGAAAAAATTCTAAAAGCCCCTTGGTATTTTATTTTTCATTGCTCATCCTAAGACTGCACGGCCAGATGATTAGCTCAAGGGTCTAAAGTCTTAATTTTTTCAATAGAACATATAGAAGCCCTGGAAGCAGCTGTGCAGTCTTCCCCCACTCACCAGAAACATGCCTATAGCCTCCTCAGGAGGGACCTTTCTCTAGATTTCAGAAGCAAGGGCTTGAACCTGGCTCTCCCTCCTTCCAGACAAGTGTCCTAAACATCAGGATGGAAAAAGTCTTGGGCTTTTCCCCCGTTTTTCTTGTTGGAACCATTCAACTTTGTCTAAATAATTAACTCCTCATTGGGACAAAGATAGTGACTCTGTAGCTAACAGTTGGGGGCCCTGCGAGAGTCCCTCTTTTCCCTAATTCAGAGCAGCCCTAGCCGTGACCACTTGGGCTGTTGGCTCTGTTGGCTCTTTCTCCAGAAATTCCTTCCTGCCAAAGACAATGTGTAGAGGAGATATGGGGGTCAAGTGCCACCCAAGATTGGCCTACCAGGGACGGGGAAGGAGAGGGACTCTGTCCTTCTCTCCCTGTGCCTCCCTCCGAAACATTTCACTGCTCTCCCTGGTGAGGTGAGTGTATGTGTGTGCATGTGAAAGTGAGTGTCCCAACCAGGCTCTCATGGGCAGAAGCCTTCCCTCCGTCATCCTCCCACAATTAAAATGAGATGGGGAGAGCGCTGTGGCCGCGGGCTGGGTGCAGGAAGGATCATGGGGCTGGGAGACACATGGGTCTGTCACTTTTTCTCCCCTTTAGCCTGGGGAGGCAGCTGCCTGGCAAGCCCCATCTACCAACTGCCCTGTGAGGTGGACTGCTGAGGATTCGTGAACCTGGCTGCCAGGCAGTTGTGGAGTAGGTTGGCTGGCAGCTGGAGTGACAGGACCCCAGGGGGAGATGCATAGGCCAGCCAGATAGCCTGACTTCCTGTCTGGTGGTGTCAGTTGTTGGCTGTTTCTGTGTTCTTGTGACAGATTTTCATTACTAATCTGCCCACGGCCCACAGTTGATCAGACTGGGGCCACAGGATCTTTTGGGGAGGAGATGACAAAGCACACACCAAGTGTCTAAATTTTTAAAGCTTTATTGACAAAATAATTAAATAACAGTGGAGAGTGCTGGAAATGCTTCCACGTCACTCAGAGGAAGGAAGAAAACATGAATGCCCCAAGTCCTAGCCTACTTTCATATTCACATATGCCCAACCCAAAGCTGGCCAAGCCTGGGTGTAACGTAAGAAGAAGAGAAGAAGAAGGGGGGAAAGGTGGATGGGAGTGCTATCCTGGGCCCAGGTCATCCAAGAATCTGCTATGTTCTCCGATTTGCTTCAGCTCTCAGGAGGGTTTTTAAGTCCTGGCTTCTTTTGTGGGGCGTCTCCTTCAGGAACCTTTGTTCTCCATGCTCTGTGTACCAGTTCAAACCAGCCTTCCATGGCTTCCTCAGCTTTCCCCAAAATACATCAGCTTCAGGGCCATGAGACAGTTCTGTTTGTTCCTGGTTGGCCTTTGCCATCGCACTCCTTTCCCAGGCCCCTGCATTTCTTTCAACAACTCTCCTTCCCACGGCTAGTCCGGGGGAGCAGGGGTTGGACTTCCCCCTTCTGTCTTGGCAGGTAGCAACTGGCCTTGGGATGGAGTCAGCTTCTTATATTCAGACTGAGCTTGCTAGCTGCAGTGTCGAGTTAACCCGTTCTCTGCTCTTCTTCTTTCTCCCCCCCTCGGCCTCTCGGATTCTGCAGAGGAAACTTCCACTCTCCACTCACACACCTTTGACCCTCCCCAAAATGCTTTCTGATGCTTGCAACAGTGTTAGCAATATACAGTGCTGATCTAGCTTCCCAGGGGACTACCTGAGAGAGGGGGCCAATGAGGTGTTTCCTTCTCTCTGCGTGCTGCATTGCCTCTGGGCAGGTAGCCAGTACGGCAGGCTCTGATTGAATTGCCCAAGAATACCACAGACTTAGTTCAGAGGCCAAGGCACTCAGCCAGGTTTATTGTCAATGAAGAACAATAATAGCACCCCATAGATTTTACAGGGATACCTAAGACACGTATACTCATTACAATGGGCCTTCTTCTCCCCCCTCAGCCAGACAAAGACACCACCTCTGTGACTCCTCTTCTATGCACTGATACAAACAAGTTACATATTGCCCTTCTGACGTATTTAGTTACCACCCTTTACCTTGTACCTGTTGGTTCGATCAAAACATCTCTATCCATCATCCTGTCATCCTGACCTTATCCTTCGGAGGGGTTGGTGTGTCCCTGTATCACCTTCAGGGAGTGTGTTTGTACCGTGCCTGGTATCGGGGTGTATTGATACTGCCCTTCTGGGGTGCGTGTACTGTGAAGAACTTCTTTGGAGTGTTTCTGTTTTTGCAGCACTAGCCCTATTCTTGCCAAGTTCACGTACCAGACAGTGACTCTGCAAGCAGGCCTCTGCTTTGTAACGAGGCCTGATTTTTGCTCACAGCCTGACTCTTGCTAGCTTGGCTTTACATCAGCAGGGCATGACTTTTATTTAGGCCTTAGCCTGAAACATGGAGCCTGGTGTAAGGGCTTTCTCCTTCTCCTACACCTGGTTTCCATTGAATGTTTTAAGGAAATTGACACATTCCCATAGACAGCTTCACCTCTGTTGAAACTGCATGATCTGTCCAACTAGATAGAGAGAATCATGAACAGAAAAATTGGCATCTATCTATCTATCTATCTATCTATCTATTTTAGGGCTTTATAGTACCACCCATCATCATGCTACCTAAGCACCTTGCACACAAAATCAATAGCCATAGTAAGGTCTCTAATGGACTCAATGGAACCTTAGGTTCTTCTCCTTTTGGGGTAAGAAAGCTCTGCCTAGGAAAGGAGAGTTTGGGATCTTATATTTGTTGACATTTGTTTCAGAGAGTCCCAGGAGATGGAACTTGGTCACGGTGGTGTGGTTTCCTTCTAAGTTCATTGTGTGCTGCCTCTGTGAAGGGAAGGACAAGGGTTAGGATTAGAGTGCTCCTGACCTCTGACAACCAGATCACTTATCAGGTGCATTATCACATGAGTGTTAATTGCCCTAGTTCTCTTACAGTCAATGGAGCGTTGTCCATTCCCACTATCTGAGGATCTGGTCCAAGATGGGGCTCAATGCAATGCAGCATAAAAATGGAATAAAATTACATCTGGAATTAATGACTCCTAGGAATGACAGTTGTCCTATTGTGGCAATGGGGAGCCTGTTTTACAGGAGGTGGCTAAAAGAGTTCAGCTTGTTTAGCCTGAAAACGTTGAGGCCTCCTGTGAATACAGCAAGGAGTAAACACCAGAGAAGGAGAAGAGCTATTGATGCTACAAGACATTCTTTGGATTCTTTTCTTGAATCTTAAACTGACCTGCTATGTGAGCTTGGGCCAGTCACTTCCCCGCCCTGTGACTCTGTTTCCCTCCCTCCCTTTTTCTGCTTGGTCCACTAGGACTGGGAGCTCTGTGGGGGATAATCTATGTCTTACCATGTGTATGTTCTGTGCACTCACTTACAGTATTTTGTACTTCACTGGTGGCAGTGCTGCACAGTTGCTATGATGCTACACCAGGAGATCTGGTTACTAGACCCATTACCCCTTGTATGTTCCCAGGCAGGGTCAAACTTTGGCTGCCTGGTTCAACTCTGACCTTGACTGTAAAAGAGCTAGCATGTATAGAACATATTCTCTGGGCATTTAGCTTTGCTGCTACTCAGCTTTGCCATTCTGCAGCTTCCCTGTGAAATTGAAATGAAAATGGCTGCAATAAAATGAATGGTTTTGAAATTATGCCATTAGTGGACAATATTAGTGTTCCCCAACCAAATTTAATGCTATGTTTCCAGTGTGAGGTGAGGTGGCCAGAAATTTTCTCTTTAAATTCATTTGAAAGCAAAATCAGGTTTTCAAGCCAACAATTTTTCCAAATTGAGAGTGACTGTTGAAAATGTTCAGTTTTCAGCCATTTGTGGCTGAATAGGTTTGGTTCTTGGTTGCCAAAACCCCACAATTTAGGGATTTTGGGGACTTCTTGAAAAATCAATTGTTTTTTCTGCTTAAAAAAAATCTCTCAGGTTCAATATGTTTTAGAGGATTGATAGCAAAAGTCTTAAGAAGCCCTACTTGTAATATATATATACATATTCTAAAAAATTTTCTATAGGTTAAAAATGTATCATATGTAACTGAAGTAGCAAACTTACTGTGACAGTTTTACTGGATTTTTTCTCAACTTGTGATGGCCTTGATCCTCCAGAACTGAGGAATCCTGGGTCATTATCTGTCAATCAATCACTGTATTATCCAGTGGCCATTTCCATGTCTATTTGTTGGATTTCCTGAGTTGTTGGGTCTCTCTGCACTTCCTAGCAGCCAGGAATCCACTCCACAGATGGGCACTCTCTGCTCCCCTCCTTGGGCAGGCTTGGCTGGGATGTAAAGGACTATGGGCTTGTCTACATGAACATTTAATTTGTGGCATGCTAGGGTGTGAATCTACACTGCACAAGCAAGTGGGCTAACTGTCCATGTGACCCTGCTAATCGTGTCCTGTTTCAAAGAGCACTGCATCAAAGTGCTGTAGCCAACTGTTACTGCATATCAGCAGGGTGCGTAGAGACAGTTAGTCTGCAGCAGGTTAGAGCAGGATCGTTTCACTCACCAGCTGGCTATGAACTCATTGTTCCTACAAAGAAGCCCTAAACGGGATCAGGGACTTAAACCTCTTCCTAGCTTCAGGGTTTGCTTTAGCCAGTGTGGGGCCCAATTGGTGGGGCATGTACTCTCCAGGCGACACTTTGGATTTCCGGGCTGGGGCGGTAGTAGAGAGGTCGTGTGGTAGCGGGGCTGTGGAGTTCTGGGGCTCCGGCCGCGGAAGCGGGGCAGCCGAACTTGCCACATTGGGGCCGGGAGACCAGGGCGGAGGGGTTGCCCGTCTCCAGCCAAAGGAATGGGGATGCGGGGTTGAGGGGCTCTAGCCAGAGGAGCGGGACAGTGGGGTTGCAGGGTTCTGGATGGGGGAGTGGGGGTACGGGACTGCGGGGCACTAGACTGGGTAGCGGGACTTCCGGACTCTGGCTGGGAGAGCGGGGCTGTGGGGTTGCGGGGCTTTGGTCATTGTAACGGGGCCACGGAACCTGCCGAGCTGCCACCGGGGTAGAGGGACCACAGGGTTGAGGGGTTCCGGCCGGGAAAGCAGGGTTCCGTGGTTTCAGGGTGCTAGCCTGGGTAGCGGGGCTTCCGGGCTCCAGCCGGGAAAGCGGGGCCGTGGGGTTGCGGGGCTTGGGTCAGTGTAGCGGGGCTCTGGGACCTGCCGCGCTGCCACCGGGGTAGAGGGACCACGGAGTTGAGGGGTTCCGGCCGGGAGAGCAGGGCTCCGTGGTTGTAGGGCGCTAGCCTGGGTAGTGGGGCCTCCGGGCTCCAGCCGGGAGAGCGGGGCCGCGGTGTTGCGGGGCTCTGGCCGGGGTAGCCTGGCCATGGGAGTTGCCGCGCTTGGCCGGGGGAGCGCGACCGCAGGGTTGCTGTGCTCCAGCAGGGAGAGCTGGACCGAGGGGTTGTGGGGCTGCGGCTGGGGGAACGGAACCACGGGGTTGCAGGGCTCCGGATGGGAGAGCGGGATACAGGATTGCGGGGCTCTGGCCGGGAGAGGGGAGCTACGGGGTTGCGGGGCTCTAGCCTGGGTAGCAGGGCCTCCGGGCTCCAGCCAGGAGAGCGTGGCCATGGGGGGTTGAGGGGCTCTGGTCATTGTAATTGGACAGCAGGACCTGCCGCGCTGCCATGAGGGTAGCAGGATCGCGGAGTTGAGGGGCTCCGGCCAGGAATGGGGTATTCAAAGAGATCTAATGGAGTTAGGTACATAAATCCCCTTGGGTAGTCAAGGTGAGTTGGCACCTAATTTCTTTAAGCTGTTCTGAAAATCCTAGTCATAGTTCACATCTTGGTTCAAGAGTACACTGTATAGTTCCAGATTCTGCCACAAACCCCCTTGCTTCCTTTCCTCATTTCTCATTGGAAATCTTTGGATTTCTTCCTGGGATAAATTTGGCCCATTCTGTTGATCTGGTTTCTACTCTCTCCTCTGCTAGAATTTTTTGAGGGGTGGGGTCAACAAACATATGAACAATGGTTATCCAGTGTACCTGACCTTTCAGAAAACCTTTGACAATGTCCCTCATCAAAGGTTCCTATTCAAAATAAGCAGTCATAGCATAAGAGAGAAAGCTCTCTCATGAGTCAGTAATTGATTAAAAGACAGAAAACAAAGGGTAGGAATAAATGGTCAGTTCTAAGAATGGAAAGAGTTAAATAGTGGTGTCCCCCAGTGGTGTCTGTACTGAGACCAGTGCTGTTCAACTTACTCATAAATGATCTGGAAAAATGGATAAAGAATGTGGTGGCAAAATTTCAAGATGGTAAAATATTACTCAAGATAGTTAAGCACAAAGCAGATTGTGAAAAGTTACAAGGGATCTCACAAAACTGGGAGACTGGGCAACAAAATGGCAAATTAAATTAAATGTCAATAAATGCAAAGTAATGCACATTGGACATAAATTCAAGTATACATACAAAATAATGGGGTTTAAATTAGGTGTCACCACTGAAGAAAGAGAGCTTGGAGTCATTGTGAATAGTTCTCTGAAAACATCTCAATGTGCAGGTGCAGTAAAAAAATCCAAAGAGAATTTTAGGAACCACTAGGAAAGGGATAGATAATAAGACAGAAGATATCATAATGCAACTTTCTAAATCCATGGTATGTCCACACCTTGAAAACTGTGTGCAGTTCTGTCACCTCCATCTCAAAAAAGCTGTAGAAGAATTGGAAAAGGTACAGAGAAGGGCAACGCAAATGATTAAGGAAATGGAACAGCTACTATATGCAGATAGATTAAAAAGACTGGGACTTTTCATCTTGGAAAAGAGATGACTAAATGGGATATGACAGAGGTCTATAAAATTGTGACAGGCATGGAGAAAGTGAAAAAGGAAGCATCATTTACCCCTTCACGAAACACAAGAACCAGGGGTCACTCAATGAAATTAATAGGCAGCATATTTAAAACAAAAAAGGAAGTACAAAGGAAGTACTTCTTCACATAACATTCAGTCAATTTGTGGAATTAGTTGTCAGGGGATGTTGTGAAGTCCTAAAATATAAAAAAGACTCAGATAAGTTTATGGAGGATAGATCCATCGATAATTAGCTGAGATGTCAGGGATACAACTCCATGGTCTGGGTGCCCCTAGGCCTCTGACTACCAGTGGATGGGACTGGATGACAGGGGATGGATCAATCAATAGTTTCCCTCTTCTGTTCATTCCCTTTGAAGTACCTCACATCGGCCACTGTCAGAAGGCAGGATACTGGACTAGATGTACCATTGGTTTGACCTCGTATGGTCATTTATATATTTTAATGTTGTAATGTAAAACTTACAATTTTCTTAACTTAACATTGCATGAATATTAAATAGCTGGGCACTATTTCTTGTTCAATATGAATAATTATATTGCTACAAACTATTTTCAATTTAGCAAAACTAAATGAATTAAAGATTGATGCATTGCATACAGTTTGTGGAAAGTAGCTATTTAGTCCATGAAACAGAAGGGGATGAGAGGGTGGCACACAGGAAGCTGGTGGGGCTAAAAGAGGAAAGCAAGGAGCCCTTGATGTGTGCAAGGGGCTCAGTTGACAAAAGCTACGAAATGTGAGACCCCACCTATTACACTGAGTATTACTGTTACTGATGCATCTAGGAGAGAGAGAAGAGCACATTTATGAAAAAAAATGGGGAAAGTATCTAAAAGCAGATTTAACTTGGAAGAATGGACAACAGCTAGAGGAAGCTAAAAACATATCTATATTTGCAACTATTCAGGAAAAGTATTATAAAATACTTCATCAATGCTAAGTCAGTCCACTTAAGCTCAGGAAAAGGTATAAGAAAGGGAAACCTAATGTCTAGAGAAGATGTGGAGGCATATATGCTGGGATTGCATTAAGATAATAGTACAGAAATTAGACAATATTTTTGACTAGGGAAGAGACTGAAATCCAGGACCTCTATGGTGGCATTCTCAGAAATGCTCCCAGTTCCACGCGCAGGGCCAGGTAGGCAGGTAGAGCTTCAGAATCTCAATGCATGGATGAGACGATGGTGTAGAGAGGAGGGGTTTACGTTCATTAGGAACTGGGGAAACTTTTGAGATGGGAGGAGCCTGTACAGGAGATATGGGCTCCACCTAAACCAAAGTGGAACCAGGCTGCTGGCACTAAACATTAAAAAGGTTGTAGATCAGTTTTTAAACTAGGGGATGGGGGAAAGCCTACTGCTGTAGAGCAACATGTGGATCAGACACAGACTTCTCTTAGGGGAGAGTCTGATAATAGAGAATCTCCAGGTTATAGTCAGGAACAAAGGACGGAAAAGGATAATGTAAGAGCCGGATCAGATGATAAACAGTCACATAAAAAAGAATCTGGCACCTCAGAAAAGGGCAGACAAATAAACAAGGACAAGTTTTTAAATGCTTAAAAACAAATGCTAGAAGTCTAAATAATAAGATGAGTGAACTAGAGTGCCTTGTGATAAAGGAGGATATTGATATAATAGGCATCACAGAAACCTGGTGGACTGAGAGCAATCAATGGGACACAATCATTTCTGGGTACAAAATATATCAGAAGGACAGAACAGGTCATGCAGGGGGAGGAGTGGCACTATATATGAAAGAAAATGTAGATTCAAATGAAGTAAAAATCTTAAGTGAATCCGCATGTTCCACAGAATTCCTATGGATAGAAATTTCATGCTCTAATAAAAATATAACATTATGGATCTATTATCGACCACCTGACCAGGACAGTAATAGTGATGATGAAATGCTAAGAGAAATTAGAGAGGCTATCAAAATTAAGAACCCAATAATAGTGGGAGATTTCAATTATCCTCATATTGACTGGGAACATTTCACTTCAGGATGAAATGCAGAGATGAAATTTCTCAATACTTTAAATGACTGCTTCATGGAGCAGCTGGTACAGGAACCGACAAGGGGAGAGGCAACTCTAGATTTAATCCTGAGTGGAGCGCAGGAGCTGGTCCAAGAGGTAACTATAGCAAGACAGTTGGAAATAGTGACCATAATACAATAACATTCAACATCCTTGTGGTGGGAAGAACACCTCAACAGCCCAACACTGTGGCATTTAATTTCAAAAGGGGGAACTATACAAAAATGAGGGGGTTAGTTAAACAAAAGTTAAAAGGTACAGTGACTAAAGTGAAATTCCTGCAAGTTGCATGGGTCCTTTTTAAAGACACCATAATAGAAGCCCAACTTCAATGTATACCCCAAATTAAGAAACACAGTAAAAGAACTAAAAAAGAGCCACCGTGGCTTAACAACCATGTAAAAGAAGCAGTGAGAGATAAAAAGACTTCCTTTAAAAAGTGGAAGTCAAATCCTAGTGAGGCAAATCGAAAGGAGCACAAACACTGCCAACTTAAGTGCAAGAGTGTAATAAGAAAAGCCAAAGAGGAGTTTGAAGAACGGCTAGCCAAAAACTCAAAAGGTAATAACAAAATGTTTTTTTAAGTCCATCAGAAGCAGGAAGCCTGCTAAACAACCAGTGGGGTCCCTTGACGATAGAGATACAAAAGGCTTGCTTAAAGATGATAAAGTCATTGAAGAGAAACTAAATGGATTCTTTGCTTCAATCTTCACGGCTGAGGATGTTAGGGAGATTCTCAAACCTGAACTGGCTTTTGTAGGTGACAAATCTGAGGAACTGTCACAGATTGAAGTGTCACTAGTGGAGGTTTTGGAATTAATTGATAAACTCAACATTAACAAGTCACTGGGACCAGATGGCATTCACCCAAGAGTTCTGAAAGAACTCAAATGTGAAGTTGCGGAATTATTAACTCAGGTTTGTAACCTGTCCTTTAAATCAGCTTTGGTACCCAATGACTGGAAGTTAGCTAATGTAATGCCAATATTTAAAAAGGGCTCTAGAGGTGATCCCGGCAATTATAGACTGGTAAGTCTAAAGTCGGTACCAGGCAAATTAGTCGAAACAATAGTTAAGTATAAAATTGTCAGACACATAGAAAAACATAAACTGTTAAGCAATAGTCAACATGGTTTCTGTAAAGGAAAATCGTGTCTTACTAATCAATTAGAGTTCTTTGAAGGGGTCAACAAACATGTGGACAAGGGGGATCCAGTGGACATAGTGTATTTAGACTTCCAGAAAGCCTTTGACAAGGTCCCTCACCAAAGGCTGTTACGTAAATTAAGCTGTCATAGGATAAAAGGGAAGATCCTTTCATGGATTGAGAACTGGCTGAAAGACAGGGAACAAAGGGTAGGAATTAATGGTAAATTCTCAGAATGGAGAGGGGTAACTAGTGGTGTTCCCCAGGGGTCAGTCCTAGGACCAATCCTATTCAATTTATTCATAAATGATCTGGAGAAAGGGGTAAACAGTGAGGTGACAAAGTTTGCAGATGATACTAAACTACTCAAGATAGTTAAGACCAAAGTAGATTGTAAAGAACTTCAAAAAGATCTCACAAACCTAAGTGATTGGGCAACAAAATGGCAAATGAAATTTAATGAGGATAAATATAAAGTGATGCACATGGGAAAAAATAACCCCAACTATACATACAATATGATGGGGGCTAATTTAGCTACAACGAGTCAGGAAAAAGATCTTGGCGTCATCATGGATAGGTCTCTGAAGATGTCCACGCAGTGTGCAGAGGCGGTCAAAAAAGCAAACAAGATGTTAGGAATCATTAAAAAGGGGATAGAGAATATATTATTGCCCTTATATAAATCCGTGGTACGCCCACATCTCAAATACTGTGTACAGATGTGGTCTCCTCATCTCAAAAAAGATATTCTAGCACTAGAAAAGGTTCTGAAAAAGGCAACTAAAATGATTAGGGGTTTGGAGAGGGTCCCTTATGAGGAAAGATTAAAGAGGCTAGGCCTCTTCAGCTTGGAAAAGAGGAGACTAAGGGGGGATATGATAGAGGAATATAAAATCATGAGTGATGTTGAGAAAGTGGATAAGGAAAAGTTATTTACTTATTCCATTAATACAAGAACTAGGGGTCACCAAATGAAATTAATAGGTAGCAGGTTTAAAACAAATAAAAGGAAGTTCTTCTTCACATAGCACACAGTCAACTTGTGGAACTCCTTACCTGAGGAGGTTGTGAAGGCTGGGACTATAACAATGTTTAAAAAGGAACTGGATAAATTCATGGTGGCTAAGTCCATAAATGGCTATTAGCCAGAAAGGGTAAAGAATGGTGTCCCTAGCCTCTGTTCATCAGAGGATGGAGATGGATGGCAGGAAAGAGATCACTTGATCATTGCCTGTTAGCTTCACTCCCTCTGGGGCACCTGGCATTGGCCACTGTTGGTAGACAGATACTGGGTTAGATGGACCTTTGGTCTGACCCGGTACGGCTGTTCTTATGTTATGTTATGTTCTTATGACTAATTAAACAGATTTCTCAAGAATAGAAAAGGAAGGCCACCTACAGAAGCCAGAATTATTGTCCAAAGTTGGTTACTGACTCAGGACAGAGCACGCTGATAACAAAATTACTTTATGTAGCAAGATATGTGATCGCTCATGTCTGGAGAAGGATAGATCCACCAACATTAATGGCACAGGGAAATAAAGTATGGGCAAATCTTCTAATAGATAAAAGGGCAGAGACTCATTAATTGATTTAGTTGAGATTAGACTCATAGACTCATAGACTTTAAGGTCAGAAGGGACCATTATGATCATCTAGTCTGACCTCCTGCACAATGCAGGCCACACAATCTCACCCATCCACTCCTGTAGCAAACCCTTAGCCTATGTCTGAGTTACTGAAGTCCTCAAATCGTAATTTGAAGACCTCAAACTGCAGAGAATCCTCCAGCAAGTGATCCATGCCCCATGCTGCAGAGGATGGCGAAAAACCTCCAGGGCCTCTGCCAATCTGCCCCAGAGGAAAATTCCTTCCCGATCCCAAATATGGTAATCAGTTAAACCCTGAGCATGTGGGCAAGACTCATCAGCCAGCACCCAGGAAAGAATTCTCTGTAGTAACTCAGATCCCATCCCATCTAACATCCCATCACAGACCACTGGGCATATTTACCTGCTGATAATCAAATATCAATTGCCAAATGAATTGCCAAAATTAGGCTATCCCATCATACCATCCCCTCCATAAACTTATCAGGCTTAGTCTTAAAGCCAGATATGTCTTTTGCCCCCACTACTCTCCTTGGAAGGCTGTTCCAGAACTTTCCTCCTCAGATGGTTAGAAACCTTCATCTAATTTCAGGTCTAAAGCTTTGAGCAGGAGGTTGAACTAGATGATTGGCCCTGAGCAGTGGGTTGGACTAGATGATCTACTGAGGTCCCTTCCAACTCTGATAGTCTGTGATTCTATGATTCTATGAATTGAGGTCAAGTAAAGTACATATTGAATCATTTCTATGTTTGGAGTTTGGACATAATGAGTACAAAGTTCGTGCTAAGAGGTTGACCAACACAATTTTTTTACATGTCAAAAATAGGGATTAAAGATATGGATTGTTAAAACTCTAACAGAAAGTTCATTTTTAAGACAATAATAACAATTGAAAAAAAAAGATAATTCAAGATACATTCTGACTTTATAGTTTCTTCCCTGAGGACAGGATTCTGCTCATCAGTCTCCTGATGGCCTTTTTCATCTCAGCGTTTCTCAGCGTGTAGATCATTGGGTTCAGCATTGGGGTGATTACAGTGTAAATGATTGAAGCCAACTTGTTCATGGGCAATTTCCAGAAGGGCCTAGCATAGATGAAGATGCGGGGTATGAATTGTAAACACACAATTGTGATCTGGGATCCACAGGTAGACAGAGCTTTGTGCTTCCCATCTGTAACATGTATCTTTAGCTTGACAAAGATGATGGTGTACGAAATGAGCAGGATGATGAACATTACTATGACAAACATCCCACCATTGGAAACCATCAGCAGCTCGACCAAGTAGGTGTGCGTGCAGGCCAATTTGATGACTTGTGGGATATTACAGTAGAAATTGTCCAAGATGTTTGGACCACAGAAAGCCAACTGGAAGATCAATGCAATCTGAACAGCAGAGTGAGCCAATCTACCCAGCCATGCCCCTGCCACCAGCCCCATGCACACACCATCATTCATGATAGGCAAGTAACACAGTGGTTTATAGATGGCTATATACCGATCAGCAGCCATCATCACAAGGGCTACAGTCATAGCACCAGTGAAGATGTGGAAGAAGAACATCTAGAGGATGCACTCATTGAACAAGATGGTTCTGTGCTGGGAGAAAAGACCCAACAGCAATTCTGGAGCATTGACTGATGAGTCACTAACATCTAGGAAAGCCAAGCTGGCCAGCAAGAAGTACATGGGGGTGTGGAGCCAGCGGCTGGTGATCACAGTGGTGATGATGGTGAAGTTTCCCATCCAGGTTGTCAAGTAGATTATGAAGAAAACAACGAAGATGCATTGCTGCAGCTCAGCAATCTGGATGAGGACCAAGGGAACAAATTCTGTTACTGTGGAGCTGAGGTTCTGCTGTTCCATTTATTAGCTTCAAAACATGTCTAGAGAGGCAACTGTAATAATTAGTATGAAAAAGTTCTTATTATTCCCTTCTTGAATTATTAGTATTAAGTCAATATTAGTGCCTCTTGACAGACATTTTGCTTAATAATTATCTTAGTTTACTAAATTCTGTCACACTCAGTGCAGGGCATCCCTGCTACAGCAGACCCTATGAACTACACCAGTTGTCATGTTGAGTTTTGGGATCATTGGGAGTGAAAAGGAGCAGCCTACCTATGAAATCAAGCCTTTGTCTAACTGTTAGAATAGAAATATTCAAGTTTGTCTGGCCTACACTTTAAGAATTTACGTATATTCTTATCACTTAACTAGTTATAGAGATATTAAAGAAAGAATCAAAATCATTGTCTATCAGCGTAAGGGACTTCTCTCACTGTGACAGTCTGAGGTCTTGTTTAGTCATATTGAAATAAGGCAACCTGGGGCTGTTAGGAAGGTGATCCGATCTATTACTTCCAGAGAAAGGAAAGAGCCGAAAACATATAAAAGGAAATTTAGTTTGATAGTTTTCTGTCTGGTAAGAGCTCACTTATCAATAGACACAGCTGGAGAACCCTTATATCTGTATAAATGTAGTTGTGAAATCCTCACTTCTGTATTGTTTTGTATGTTTATTTGCATGGTCTCTATCTGGTTCTATGATTGTTTCTGTCTGCTGTTTAATTAATTTTGCTGGGTGTAAACTAATTAAGGTGGTGGGATATAATTTGTTAAATAACCATGTTACAATATGTTAGGATTGGTTAGGTAAATTTTAGTAGAATGATTGGTTAAGGTATAGCTAAAAATATTACTATATAAATTAGAGGCTAACAAGAAGTAAGCTGGGATTCGAAAATAAGGAAAAAGGAACTTGGATTTAAGCTTGCTGGAAGTTCACCCCAATAAACATCCAATTGTTTGCACCTCAATGTGGGGGTCATAAGAAATTATCAGACGTTCATGACAAACAGAACGCCCTTCCCATATTCATATGTGGCAAGGAGGTCCAACGTAGTTCCTGGTTTAGACTGAAGAAGGGTTGGAATGGGAAGCTGGAGAACCACTTATTTAGAGGATTCACATGCCCAGTGTGTGCCCTTGGTTACAAGAAGAGAAGGAATTAACTCTAATTGTCTTTAGAAGCAATTGCATGTGCTCACCGCATCTGAAATAAATCCAGTCACTGTATTAGGTGCCCATGGATTCTGTTGCATAATTTTAAACACCTGAATTTGAAAGCTCTGAACACAAAAAGATTTCTGTCTATGCACCCTTGATTAAATATTCAAAACTGCTGTGGGATTATGGATTCTGAGTTTTCATTAACATTTTTGAAAATCTCTAATACAGATTTTAAAAAATGTTCCCAATAAAACACATTTATGAAATAGTCAATATATCTTCCAAGGTGACCTGTTGGTGAATCCAACTCAAGCATTTGGGAAGCAGCTTCTCTGAAATGGCTTCTCCACTAAGGCTGGGGGGCATTGCTCAGCAAACCCCTTTCAAGTGACTCAGAGGGGATATGACAGAGTTTTATAAAATCATGACTGGTGTGAGGAAATAAATAAGGAAGTGTTATTTACTCCTTCCCATCAAACGAGAAGTAGGGGTCACTAAATGTAATTAATAGGCATCAGATTTAAAACAAACAAAGGAACTATTTTTCACACAATGCACAGTGATCCTGTGGAACTCCTTGCCAGAGGATGTTGCAAAGGCCAAGATTATAACAAAGTTAAAAAAGAGCTAGATACATTTGTGGAGGATAGGTCCATCAATGATTATTAGCCAGAATTGGCAGGGATGGTCTCCCTAGCCTCTTTTTGCCAGAAGATGGGAATGGGCGACAGGATGGATCATCTGATGTCTACCTGTTCTGTTCATTCCCTCTGAGGCACTTGGCATTGGTCACTGTTGGAAGACAGGATACTGGGCTAGATGGACCTTTGGTCTGACAAAGTATGGCCGTTCTTATGTTCTTATATTCTTATGTTTAGTGCACAGATTTCTGCCTAGCAAGGCTTTAGTTCTGTCTTCTGACAAAGACCATGCGACCTGGAACACACTGTCCTGCACTGAGGAACCAGAGCGCTTTCTCTGCAGACTTCAGGGATCTGGAAACATTTTTCAGCCCCTGCTGTTGCTCTACAGTGGAGAAGGTGTGCTTGTTTGGGGCTGAATTTGGGATGCCAGGGCCAGATCCTGCAGCCCTTACTCAATATTCTGGCAGCAGTCAGTGGCAGTGCAGTCTGAGCAATGGCTGCAGGAATGGGACCCATCCAACTGGATAATCTCTTACATAGATATAGCCTTGTGGCGTGAGCCATAGGTTCATGTAACCACAATATTTGTATTACTTATCTATTTTGACTGATAAGAGAGCCCAAACTGTAGGTCTATGCCCAGTATGGTAAGAACACATAAAATACATTGACTTGGTCCACCAAATACTCAGCAATTTATCCAGCATAACATTCTCCTTCCTTCAGCAAATAATTTTCCCATTAACTAACTGTAATTTCCCCCATTAAGCAAATGGCAATTTTTTCTCCACCAACGAGCTAGCACATTCTCCTTCTTCAACCAGCCATACTTTTCTCTGCCCTTCACTACTCCTACACTTCTCCACCTTCCAAAAATCACATATTTTCCCTCCCCCATCTATCTTCCCTCTATACAATTCCCCCAACCAACACTAGCCTTCTTCCCTTTTCAATGATGAGAACATGCCCCAATCACCAACCATAACATTCTGCCTTCTCAGCCAGCAAAACCTCCACATAATTCTTCCCAGTCGTATCATGTCCTGTATTCATGTCTTCAGGGAAAGCTTTGGAGAATGGCTCAAGCCACAGGTCACATCCTGAAGTTTAACAGACTTGGCCTGTGGGTTCAAATAGCATTCATTGTCAATGAACCAGCATTGGTTTGCTCAGTTGTCTCAGCAGATTATGGTTCTCCTGGTGTCTAAATGAAGAGAGGAGAGGAGAGGACAGGCACTGCACTTTCATGTTTCTAATGGTTGCAACTTCTGGAAATGCTAACAGTGTGTGGCCAGAAAGTTGCTCTGATAGGTGGTGAATGAACATGAGTTTTTACTGAAATATATAGCAACAAACAAAGTTTGTAAGTAGAGCTGGGCAAAAGGCAGGATTTCTGATTCATGGGAAATACTGCTATTTGAAAATTTCACTCTAACCAGAAACTCTGAACAAAAAAAATTATTCTTTTTTATTTTATATTTTTTTAAAAATATCAACACACTGTCTCAGAAACAAAATTTGCTTCCCAGGACTAAGGCATCTGCTGAGTGAAACTGACAATCTTGTCAGTTTCAAAACTGCTATTAGCCTATCAGCAGCTGTGACTGACAAGATTGTCAGTTTCACTCAGCGGCTTCATGGGGCTTAGGGACGGCTGTTCAGGGACAGGCCAACCATGGAACTGTTCCAGACTAGGGAGTCTGGAAGCCCTCAGGTTCCTGGCCCAGGACAGTCTGCATGGCAAGGTTACCCCAGAGCCACGAACTCTGGGATTCCAGGCTCTCAGCTCCATGGCATGGAATCTGGAAGCCCTCAGATCCCACTCTTGAGCCAAGGTTCTTGGGGTTTCCAGAATGAAGAGCTGAGAGTCAAGCTCCCATTCTAGCCAGGCACCCCCAACTGTGATCTCTGATCCAGGGATAAAAAGTAAAAGAAAGTCAGGGAGTAGGGAGCCTCTAGCAGGAGATGCAGAGAAGAGACCCAGGGCCAGAGAGAACTTTTGAAGAAGCTCTCCAGAGCAGCCAGAGGGGAGGCCTGGCTTGAGTGACCTGCACTGCACAACAGGAATAGAACCCATCAGAGGGAGTTAGGAGCCCAGGAAAGGCATAATGGCCTGGTGAGTCTGGGCGAAGGCAACCCGGAGATTCTAGCTTTGAGACAACTCTTATTCTGTGTTAATAAACCAGTCCCCAGAAGGGGTGAGTAATTTAAATGCATCAATTGTAGGAGATAGATTAGCCAGGGAAGCAAAAATATTCAGGTCATGGCAGTTCTGATACCAATTTAGACCTAGTCTTAGCCTTAATCCAATAAAGGATGAGTTTAAAATATAAATCGTCAGTGGAATTACTCATGTGTTTAAAATTAAGCACTTTCTAAAGGAGTTTGCTGGCTCAGGGCCTTAGTGCAAAACATTCAAAGGAAGTGAGCTATGGATTAATAATCATGAGCGTTGAGAGCAGATTCTCAGCTGGTATAAGTCCTCAAATTCAATTGATTTCAGTGGAGCAATGAACATTTAAACCAGTTGAGGATTAACACCTTCATATTTAATGAACCCTGGTGTGATAATTCAATGTATCCACTCAAGGAAGAGAAACAGTGCATGTTAAAAAGGTTGCCAGTGAGAAAGACTCAAACACCAGTTACTTATGATGAGCTGCTTATAAATGATCTGCGGAGTAAGATAATCATAGATATTCTTTGGTAAATAATGTTTAATAGTGAATACTTATAGACAGACACGAAGAGGAAATGAGTCACAATAATTGGCATTATTTATCTATCTATTGAGCGATCTCTCTCTCGAATCACATACTATGCTTTTGTCCCTCATATATGAATTGTATATATCTATGCACAAAGATGGGTATTCTAATACTAATAATAGGCCTGGATTGTGAGATCCTTTCTTAGCTTGGATGTGGCTAGTTTTACAATGGATGATGAATGAAATACCAAATTGTGACACAGCAGGGAGTGGAGAGTATTGAGCTGGGGATTGTCTGCATTGGGAATGTGAGACTTTCCTTGAGGGAAGACACCTGAGCATGTAACATGAGGGCCCAGGAAGGGGATTGGGGCCAGGTGACCCCTTCTGCCCGAGAAACTAGAAAAAGGTTGCAGGAGGAACCAGAGGGAGCTGGAGTGAGACGGCTGGAAGGGGTTTCAGTTTACAGCTGGCTGGGGAAATGGAGGGATCCCCAGAACTGGAGTCTAAGCTCCCTGCCCCCCAGAATGACTTGACTGAGGGGTCCTGGTTGTACCTACAAGCTCTGTTTGGGACTGTGTTCCTGTCATGCAATAAACCTTCCATTTTACTGGCTGGCTGAGAGTCACAGTGAATTGCAGGAATTGGGGGTGCAGGGCCCTGACTCCCCCACTCTCCATGACACAGGTCAGTGCATGTGATGGTACTTTTCCACTTAAACCAATGTTATACAAATATGACACAAGGTAAATTACTCATACCAGTATTTATTAGGGAGAGAAGGTGGACCTTACGCACAGCTTATCTCCAGATCTGAAGAAGAACTCTGTATATGTTTGAAATCTCATCTCTCTCCCCTGCAGAACTTTGTCAAATAAACAATATTACCTCAGCTACCGCGTCTCTCTAATATTTGGTGACCAACATGGCTGCAAAAGCACTGCATACACCAGTGTTTATGTCACTATTGAATTTAGGCTTGTGTCTCTGAGCCAGTATCAAACCAGTTATGTTGATGGAGCTACTCTGCATTACTCAGCAAAGGATTAGCTGAGATGTGGAAAACATCGAGGAGTCCTTGTGGCACCTTTGAGACTAACACATTTATTTGGGCATTAGCTTTCGTGATCTATAACCCACTTCATCAGATGCATGGAGTGAAAAATATGGTAGGCTGTATATTTATACCTATCTACTGTATTTTTCACTCCATGCATCTGATGAAGTGGATTTTAGCCCACAAAAGCTTATGCCCAAATAAATTTGTTAGTCTCTAACGTGCCACAAGAACTCCTCGTTCTTTTTGCTGATACAGACTAACACAGATACCCCTCTGAAACCTGAGATGGGGAATTTACCCATGCGTCTCTGTTGCACTCATATTCTCCTGGCCACCATTACCCATTCCTGGATCGTTGTGTGTATTGGCTATTGGCCAAATCCTGATACATTTGAAGTGAGTGATTTAATCCCAGTGATTTAACAGGGATCAAAACTGGACTCATTATCCTGTCTGATTGTCTTTAAGAAATACTCCACAGCTTCCTCTTAGACAAACAAACAAACAAACAAACAAACAAACAAACAAACAAACAAACAAACAAACAACTCTTTCCCACCATAGCACACATGACACACCATGGTTTGATTTATTTAAGGTTACAATAATGAAAAGATGTTTACCTAAAGCTCTTGGTTCCCTAACACATCATTAAAAGTACGATGATATCCCAGCCCTATTCATATAATTATTTCAACAAAAACTCAACCATGCAGACACTTCTTGTGCACACCTTTATCATTGTGGAAAGAAAACTTTCAGCTTGCTCAGAAAACCCCATCAAACAGATGACATTTGGGCACTCCCGATAGGTAACCAAACATCGGCAATGCTGTCTAAGTGAACACTTACCATCTGCCCAGTCATTCCCACTTTAAAAAAACTTCAAACAAAGAAAGAAATCAACTGTCCAAAAAAAACAAAAAACAAAAAACAAAAAATTAACCCCACAGAGACAGAGACAGAGGCAAAAAACTAACAGCTACTGCACTAATACTGCAATCCAATTTTTACTCCAAAAAAGAAGAGACAGACACTCCCTGGAATCCCCACTAAGGACTTTGATATGGCTAATGATTTTATGTAGAAGGTGCTAACATAGCATGGTGATGGGTGGCAGTACACAATCCTGTGATAGATAGATATACAGGCAAACAGATAGATAATGATATTATTTACGTTGGCATGCATTTACATTAGGTCCGTTGACTTAAGTGGTGTTTTAATTTTTGCCAGTGAAAATTCCCCTTTTTGCATAAAGAGATGGCAAACCATGTTCTCGTGGAGACAATTATGTCATTATTTGATTATATTTATAAGGAAACATAGTAGGAAATTAAAAGCAAAAGAGAAAGATGGACATTTATTTGGTCATAAATAACCTCTGCCCAATCAGTTTCCTCAGGGCAGCTTTGATCTCTTTGTTCCTCATGCTGTAGATAATCAGATTCAGCATTGGAGATGCCATGGAATAGAAAACCACCATCATGAGATCCAGACGTGATATGGACCTGGAGTTGGGTTTCAGGTAGGCAATGATGCCAGTGAAAACAAACAAAGAAACAACAGTGATGTGAGGAGGCAGGTGGAAAAGGTTTTATGCCGGCCCTTCTCAGAGGGGATTCTCAGCACAGTTTTGAAGATCTGAACATATGACACAATTATTAAAAAAAGCAGTTTAAGACTAAGCATGCACTAAAGGCAATAACCCCACTTTCACTGAGGTCTGAGTCAAAACAGGACATCTTGAGTAGCTGAGGGATGTCACAGAAGAACTGATCCACTCTGTTACCTCCACAGAAGGATAATGCAAATGTGTTCCCGGTGTGCAGGGCAGAGCAAAGAATACCACTGATCCAGGCACTGGCTGCCATTTGGACACAAGCTCTCCTGTTCATCACTCTCTCGTAGTGCAGTGGTTGGCAGATGGTGACATATCGGTCATATACCATGACAGTCAGGATGCCAACATCAGCCAAACCAAGGAACAGGAGAAGAAAGACTTGGGCGACACATCCAGAATAAGAAATCACTCTAGTGTTCATGAGCGAATTGGCCATGGATTTGGGGATGGTAACAGAGATGAATCGAAGGTGCAGAATAGACAGATTCATCAGGAAGAAGTACAAGGGGGTGTGAAGATGGTGGTTGAGGAATATAGCTGTGATTATGAGAAGGTTCCCAATAAGGCCTGCCAGGTAAAGCACCAGAAACATCACAGAGTGCAAAATCTGCAGCTCCCGAATATCAGAGAATCCCAGGAGAATGAATTCTGTAATGGTGGTTTGGTTGGACATTTTCTTCCTCAGCACGTTGTGCGATGGCTGTGGAGAGAAGGAGAAGGTCCATAGTCAGGATTCAAGTGTCAGAGAGAATGGCCTTGATTCCCTTCTGAGTAATGTCCCACAATACTCTATTAAATGTGCACAGCACTCCTCCCATCTTCCGTTGACTAGGGGCAGGGAGTGCTCCTCACTGCTGACTATCAGAGCACTGGAGAGAGAAGGTCAATGAGGCAATAGCTGCTATTGGATCAGCTTCCGTGGGTGAGAGAGAAAAGCTTTCGAGCCTCACATACTACCTCACCAACCTTGTCTATTTAATATTCTGGGACCAATGTGTCTACAAGTACTGCCTACGATCAGACCACTACTCAGGTGTGTTATCGCACTAGCGTCAATTAGCATAACTCCCATAAAATCCATGGGGCTGCATCACTTTGCACCATCTGGGGATCTGGCCTAAGATGTCACTTGAACAAATGCATTAAAGACTGGAACAAATTGCAAAAATCCCCCACAGATCAAGCAAAGATGGGTCCTCAACTCTGTCAGACAACACAGGAAAAACTTCAGCACGAAACTGAAGTACTAGAACCCCAAGACAGCCCAATTCCCTCTTTCTAGGGGAATATGACAGGCTCGCTGAGCATCCTAAGTGCTAGCTTGTCTGTAACAATTCCTCCCCAAACTCTGTTTATAGGTGACCTGCCACTTGGTTACAAATTAATTAATATCAAGTATCAGAGGGGTAGCCGTATTAGTCTGGATCTGTAAAAGCAGCTACGTCTGTTATTCTATAAGGTGCCACAGGATACTTTGCTGCTTTTATAAATATGGCACCAATCCCAGCAGCACTCCCATCTCTGAGTAAAGATGGGCTAGAAGCATTGCACAGTTACTGCTAGGTTGTGTCGTTTCCCTCTGTGACTTTATATCTGGTCTGTGCAGATCAGAAGCAGTCAGGAGTCTTGGCTTGCCAGACTGGATACCCCAGGGCTTCCATTCTCTTGGGACCCCTGGGTCCCCAGGCTTCCTGTCTCAGTGTTGATTCCAAGGAGCCAGTTGGCTTGGGAATCTGGAAACCTTTAGGTTCTGGCCCAGTCTGCATGGCAAGGTTACCCCAGAGCCATGGACACTGGGATTCTAGGCTCCCAACTCCATGGCATGGAATCTGGAATTCCTCAGAGCCCTGTTCTGAACCATGGTTCTTGGGGCTTCCAGGCTGCAGAGCAGAAAGCTGAGCTCCCATTCAAGCCAGGGACCCCCAGCTATGATCCCTGATCCAGAGATAAATAATAGAAGAGGCTCTCCAGAGCAGCCAGAGGGGAGGCATTGCTGGAGTGACCTGCACTGCAGAGCAGGAACAGAACCCATCAGAGAGAGTTAGGAGCCCAGGAGGGATGTAATGGCGTGGTGAGTCTGGGCCAAGGCAACCGGGAGATTCTAGCTTTGAGACAATTCTTATTCTGTGTTAATAAACCAGTCCCCAGAAGGAGTGAGTAATTGAAATGCATCAATTGTAGGAGATGGATTAACAGGGGAAGGAGAAATATTCAGGTGGTGACAGGTCTGACACCAGTTTAGACCTAACCCTAACCCTTATCCAATAAAAAAGGATAAGTTTTTAACAGTAAATCATCAGCGGAATTGCACATTTGTTTAAAGATAACCACTTTCTAAAGGGGTTTGCTGGATCAGGGCCTTAGTGCAAAATATGCAAAGGAAGTAATCTATGGATTAATAATCATGAGCACTGACAGCAGATTCTCAGTCGGTGTAAATTCTCAAGCTCAACTGATGTCAGTGGAGCAATGGCAACTTAAACCAGCTGAGGACTGGGGCATTCACTTTTAAGGAACCCTGGTGTGATAGTTCAATTTACCCACTCAGGGAAGAGAAACAGGGTATGTTAAAAAGTATCCAGTGAAAATGGCTCAAACATCAGGCACTTATGATGAGCTGTTTGTAAATGATCTGTGAAGTAAGGTATTCATAGAAATCCTTTGGTAAATAATGTTTAATAATGAAAACTTATGGACAGTCATGAAGAGGAAATGAGTCACTATCATTGGAATTCTCTATCGATCAATCTATCAATTTCTCTTTCGAATCACATACTATGTTTTTGTCCCTCGTAGATTAAAGACAGCCCAGTGCCCACATTCTAGGGAAATAGGACAGACTCGCTGAGCATCCTAAATGCCAGAGATAGAATGGGCATCAGCTGACTACAAAGCCACAGAGTCCAGCCGGGTTTCCAGTGAAGTGGTGAAACTGAGCTGCTGCCTGCGCTGCACCCGTCTACTCCACCATGTTTAACACAGAGCTGGTGAAGTCTGCCTAGCTGCGTTGGGAAACTCACTCCCAGCTGTGCTGTAAATGTGCTCTCCATGTCCTTGGACAGGGTCCAGATAGGTAGGCTACGACTGAGTTTCAAGGTTCTAGCATGTCTATTAGGTACAGCCCATATTCCCTGCGCTGTCATCAATGCTGTTTATTCAGTTCTGCCATCCTGCAGTTATGTCTTTGAAACAGAAATAATAATGGATGTAACAGAATCACAGCATTTGAAATTATGGTATCATTGGACAACATTAGTGCTTCCTACCCTGGTCAATAATTTTCCAATCAGGGCCGTCTCCAGGCACCAGCAAAGGAAGTAGGTGCTTGGGGCAGTCAAGGGAATCTTGGGGCAACCAATGGGTCTTCAGCGGGAATTCAGCGGCAAGTCGCTCAGTCCCTCTCTGAATGAAGGACCTGTACTGAATTGCCACTGAAGAATGAAATGCCGCAGTTGAGCTGCCGCCAAAGTGCCACCAATTGCAGCTTTATCTTTTCTTTTCTTTTTTTTCTCCCTCTTCGCTACTTGGGGTGGCAAAAAAGCTGGAGCTGGCCCTGGTTCTGATTTAACTCTATTTAAAGAAAATATAGCTTTTCAGTTAAACAAATTTCCTGCAAGGTCTCATCTATCTATCTATCTAATTATGCTTCCACCATCTTCAGGCCATCAGAGTGCCTGGCACGTAAAACCAGTAGCCATAACTAAGTCATGGTAGACTTCATGGAATCTCATCTGGGTGTTAGAATTCTGCTTCAGACATGAGTTGCAGACATGAGTTGCTGTGGCGGCTGTGTGCCAATGTAACTTACGTTGACATAAATTTATAGTGTAGACATGGCCTTAGAAACATCATCCTTTAGACAGCAAGGCTAGAAGAAGGATGAAAGGAAAGGGCTCCTCTGCACATCCATCTGCAGCACTGGGGTCTCTGAGAGGTGTAACAGGGCCAGTTCATCTGAATAGGATGGTCTCTACTGAATGAGAACATCCTATGGAGATGATACAGCCTGGGACAATAGCTTTAAGATGTGGAAACAGCTCCATTCATCTCAGTGGCTGTTCTCCTCCCCCTCCTGAGTGTTTCAGAGTCTGATAGGTACGAAGTTTCCCTGTTCTCAGCTCCCCACCCAAAAGGACAGGACCTTTCCAGATCCTGGCCACATGGGGAATAGGAAAAGGGCCTCCCCTCCCAGGTATGGACACAGACCCAGGAAGGGAGAATGCTGGACTGATGGTTGCCCCGGTTGCTATTCTCACCCAGTCCTCCTGACACTCACCTCCTCCTCCCCCTGCCCAGTGTCACACTCCTCCATTCCCCAAATCCCCATGCCTCCCTCACCAGACCTCCCAACCTCTCTTCTATCTTGCATCTCCATTTGTCGCCCTTCCCATAAACCCCACCCTTCACAGTAGTCCAAACCTCTTTCTGCCAGTTCCCCTACTCCTCTGCCCTCCAATTACCTCTCCCCTTCCAGGAAAGAATTGCATGTCTATTTTTTTAAATTCAAAGAATGTGATTACAGCCCCCGAAATGAAACGGCCATCCAGAACTCACAAATTCACAGCCAGCAATCTCAGTGAGGTCTGAGATTCCTCCAGTCATTAGTAACTTTCAGTTAAACGGTATGAGGCAGCAGAACAAAACCATTTTGGGTGGGGTGTAACTTGACAATCCCATGGTCACATGACCCAAATCTGGAACATTAACAGGACCTTGTGCTCCAATGAGACACACTGAATTTCAGATCAAACCAAGTAACCATTTGAATGTTTAGAGCACTTAAAAGAGTTGAGGTTTAAAACATATCAAATGGGGCTCACGGAAACCATCTATCTGTGTTTCTGTACTGGCGTGTACACACCGTAAAAGAGAACAACTTCTTAAACACTAATCTCAGTTTGGGTTCCCTAAAGATTTAGTAGGTGCCATGCGCTATCCCAGGTTAAAAGTTGGCAGACAGAAACCATTTTGACCTTCATCACATCAACAATTTGATCCCCAGGTCTGTGAAAAAATAAATAAATAAAATAAAATAAGGCCATTTTCTTAGTACTTATATATCCAGTACCTCTGGCTCAACTGACCCCAAATTTGGATTGCTAACTTACCCTGTGCTGTCCAGAGGAACATCATATTTCATAAGAATGTAACTAAACTGCTGCCCCATTACAGCATTTTGTTAATGGTTGGATACACATTTCTCAGATTTCTGTCTATTAACCATGATCTTGGAATCTTCCATGAGGTTTAATATGAGCTAGTGGTGTTAAGAAAAAGAATCATAGATGAAAAGATAGACAACATTAGGCATTACAGGAAAGATATTTAGCTCATGTAAATTACCATAACTCCATAGCACTAAACTAATTCATCCCATCTTTGGAAATGGCATAATTGATTATATGGGGTTATGTCTGGTTTACAGCAGCTGGGAATCTGTCCCCACTGATTTCAGTGGAACTGCAACAATTTACAAAAGGGGGAGAACTGACCCATTTAATCCAGTGAAGCTATGGATGTTTTATACCAGCTGGAGGTATGGACCCATTGACTCCAATGGAGCTACACTGGTTAACACCAGCTTCTGGTCATATACAGATGTTCAATCTCTCTGAGATAACTACAACCCATATGAATTAAATGTTTTTAAAATGTCATGAACCATTGCACCTGCAGCCTAATGGTGTTTTGTTTTAGTGTTATCTGAGTAAAGGGAAAAATAGTAATTGCTGAGAAAGAAAGAAAGAAAGAAAGAAAGAAAGAAAGAAAGAAAGAAAGAAAGAAAGAAAGAAATATCGGGCCATTCATCCCAGTAGCAGTTGAAAATCAGATACAAAAAATCTCTGCGACACTGAATTCCTCCAACGTTCTGATCCAGTGGGACTGAATCACTGCATAGCCATTAACAGTTCCACTCTTGTAATTAATCCCATGGCACAAAGAGCCATGGAAAGACAGATGGGTTAAAAACTTTTGACTCATCTTTGGTTCAGAATGACAGGCAAAGTTTATGGATCTGAAACTGTGTAACAGACCGGATCCCAAGCAGGTATAAATCAGCCACAGTTCAGTGGAAGTCAATGGGACAGATCCCCAGGTCATTTAAATCATTGTAGTTCCACTGAAATCCAAGAACTGGATCCTGAGTTGGCATAAACAGCCCTAGCTACTCTGGAATCAGTTGAACTGTGTCAGTTTACACAAGCTCAAGATCTGTCCCTTAGTTTTCAGTCTTTGACTCTGATTACCTCTTATAGTGTGTCTGCACTGCAATTAAAAATCTGCCACTGGCAAACACCAGCTGTTTTGAGCTCACTGGGCTCAGGCTAACAAGTTTTTAATTGCAGTGTAGGCGTCTTGGCTCTGGCAGGAACCTGGGCTCCAGGACCCTGCGAGGTGCGGCAGACAATCTCTTTTTGTCATAATGATATATTTCTGGATAGATAGATAGATAGATAGATAGATAGATAGATAGATAGATTCTCTGTTTGAAACTCTTCCAGGAGTCTGCTGCGTTACCTGGGAGTTTCAACTATTTGGGGGCTTTAGATGCTCCATCTCCATGATGACTCCTTTATTCCTTCACCACAGTCCTCTTTTCTCTGTCCTCTCTTCTACCTCACTCTGGTACCATGTGTTGTGAATTCATAAGGAGGAGAAACATTCTGGAGTCTACAGTGTAACGCATTATTAGAACTAAAACATGTTCCAAAAGCTAAAGGAGAGCCCAGAGCTCCGAGTTGTGTGTCTGGCAAAGGTAACACTAGAATGCTAACCCCAGTCCAGTGCTCTGCTCTTAAAGACACAGAACATACTCCTAACACATACTAACCCTGGGCATCCACTTCCCCATCATACTCTACCCTCTACCCTTAAAGGACTGTGTGCAGCCCTGTATCTTTAACACCATGTTCTTAGTAACCCCTATGAAGCCCTGTCCTGTCACACTCTGTGAAGTATCATTACTTCACAATGTGCTCTCAGTTACTCCTGTGCATGCCTGTTGACTTCAGGGCTTTGGCACAGATGTCCCTGGTGAGAACTTTGTTTGTGATGTTGCTGATGATATTCCAGCCAGGAATAACATCTGTGCTCACCAGAGAGAAGACCTTCACTGAACTGTAGTTTTTCAGCCCCGCTGAGGACCTGGCCAATTGACTACACTGGAATGATGTTGATTTACGCCAGCTGGGGATCAGTCTCATTGATCACAGTTTAGCTATGCTAATTTACATTAGCTCATTGATCTATGGCATCTGAGAATCTGATTCTTTATCATCAGCAGAGTGATTCCAATCTACAGCAGTGGTAAAGCTGTCCCATTAGTGTCAACAGAGCTGCACAAATTTACTCCAGCAGGGTATCTGGCCCTATGGAGTATAATGAAGCTACACTGATTTATACTTACTGGGGAATTGGCTCATTGACTCCAATGGAGCTGTGCTAATTAACACCAACTTTCCTATGAGTTTCAAGGAAGCTACACTGATTTATGTTGTCAAGCATCACCAGTGTGGTGCTCTGTTCCATCCAATGTTGATATCAGTCGGCTGCACACGTGTGTTCCCCCTGTGTGCTTCCCCGGCTCTGCAGATAGTTGGCACACCAGACCCTGAGAGAAACTCCAATGATCACAGACTCTGCTAAGGTATGAAGACACCCGGCCAGATTTATTGCCAAATGAAACAGTCTCTAGCTCCCCGGATCAGATGTCTACAATTCTGATAGTACATATGTGCTCCCTGACAAAGGACTGGCTTAGTCAATGGTGGGATTTACCACTGTCCCCCTAGGCCAGACAAAGACAACCCCTCAGGGATGCATTCTTATACATAGGTACAAACAAGTGTCCTGATGTATTGAGGTACAACCCCTCTATGTAACAAGGTGCCGCCTCTCACCTTGTACATGTTGGTTTGATTAAAACAACCCCATTCATCATCAAAAAGAATAAGGACTACTTGTGGCACCTTAGAGATTCACAAATTTCTTTAAGCATAAGCTTTCTTCAGTGGATGCATGTAGTGGAAAATACAGTAGGAAGATATATATATATATACACAGAGAACATGAAAAAAAGGGGTGGATCCGTGGCGCCATCCACCTCCCCTTCCTCCCCCCCCCCCGCACACACAAACAATGTAGTTTCTGTGTGTGGAGGATGAAGGAATCTCACACGGCAAACCCTGGAATTGACACAAAAGAGTGGAAAACACTCCACTATAGTCCCACCCTCCCCCAGTAGAGGAAGTAGAGGATGCAGAGCAGCAAACCTGGCAGTTGGAGAAGGGTGAGAACATTCTTCCATCAGCCTAGCTACCATTACTCGGGGAGGTGGAGTTACAACAGTGACAGACGAACACCCTCCATTGCTGTGGTATCTCCTAGGTACCAATACATTATGGCAGCATAGCTGAGCTCTTACCATTGTGCTCCCTTGAGACAAAACTTCCCCAAAAGCAGATGGCCACGACAATGCATCACTTAAGAGCCAACTCCAATGCTCAACAGGTGTCTTTCTATTGACTTTAGTGAGTAATGGGTCAGACCCTAAAGGCCAGTTTTTCAAAAGTTTTTAGGGGTCTACAGATATATGCTTAATGGGATTTACACAGGTTCCTAAGGAGGTTAGACGACACATTATTTTGATTAAATGAGAGCTAGGTGCTAGGCACTGTTGAAAATCCCTCTAGGCACCTTTGTGATCATTAGACACCTACATACCTTTAAAAATTAGGGCTCTTAGGCACTTAAAATGCAGATAGGCAATTAATGGGATTTTTCATAATCATTCAGGTGACTAAATCCCACCTCACTAAAAACCTTTCTGTATATTTGAATGCATTTCAAAATCTGGTCCTAGATCTGGTTAGGTGCTTTGAAAATCCAACAAGGTGCAACCTGGGCACTGAGTTTCCATTTGATTGTTCAAATCCCTTAGCTGGCTTTGAAAATATTCATTTGACGCTTAAAACCATATATTACTTGAACAAGTTTCTTAGAACCTCAGGCTCTCTCCCTTCATGATCAAAGGAAAGGAAAAATAATTTGGTTTAATTTAAGTTGTTGGATGGGTGTGAGGGCGCTGGGTGCTGGTAGTGGTTAGTGATATACTGGAGGTCGGACTAGATGATTTGATGGTCCTTTCTGGCCTTAAATGCTATGCTGCTTGCTTATGTTGGTAATTTGTTTTCTAGACCACCAAACAATTTGTTTTTGTCCTGAAGAGACAAACAATAAATAATTGTACTTGATAAAGTTACTTTTTACGTGTACCCAGAAGCCTCCTACTGCAAGACAAACCCAAGAAAGAAACCAACAGGACTCCACTGGCCATCATATACAGCCGCCAGCTAAAACCTCTCCAACGCATCATCAAGGATCTACAACCCATCCTGGACAATGATCCCACACTTTCACAGGCCTTGGGTGGCAGGCCAGTCCTTGCCCACAGACAACCTGCCAACCCGAAACATATTCTCACCAGTAACTGCACACCGCACCATAATAACTCTAGCTCAGGAACCAATCCATGCAACCAACCTTGATGTCAACTCTGCCCACATATCTACACCAGCGACACCATCACAGGACCTAACCAGATCAGCCACATCATCACTGGTTCTTTCACCTGCACATCCACCAATGTAATATATGCCAGCAATGCCCCAATGGACAGTATCTACGGAAAAGGATAAATGGACACAAATCAGACATTAGGAATGGCAATATACAATAACCTGTAGGAGAGCACTTCAACCTCCCTGGCCACACTATAGCAGACCTTAAGGTGGCCATCCTGCAGCAAAAAAACTTCAGGACCAGACTTCAAAGAGAAACTGCTGAACTTCAGTTCATCTGCAAATTTGACACCATCAGCTCAGGATTGAACAAAGACTGTGAATGGCTTGCCAACTACAGAATCAGTTTCTCCTCTCTTGGTTTTCACACCTCAACTGCTAGAACAGGGCCTCATCCTCCCTGATTGAACTGACCTCGTTATCTCTAGCTTGCTTGCTAGCATATATATACCTCCCCCTTGAAATTTCCACTACATGCATCTGAGGAAGTTGGTATTCACCCATGAAAGCTCATGCTCCAAAACGTCTGTTAGTCTATAAGGTGCCACAGGATTCTTTGCTGCTTTTTATTTACAGAACATTTCAACTGCCTTTGGGTGATAATTTTTTTTTTCCTTACACAGAGAAATACTTGAATTATTTTATTGTTAAATACAAACAAACATAAATACATACATAATTTCTTTCTTTCTTTCTTTCTTTCTTTCTTTCTTTCTTTCTTTCTTTCTTTCTTTCTTTCTTTCTTCTACATTATTGCACCATAACCATACATGGAAATTTATAGCAAACTTAACAGAATGAAATAGTTCTCTGGGTAGTTTATGATCTATAGCTCAACTAAACACAGAACAAAAAAAATAAATATGGAAGACATGGGGAAGTTGATATTACTTGAAGATATTTGGGCATGTCTACCAAATAGCTGGAAGTTGAAGCTAGAAATAAATTGTATATTTTTAATTAACCCTTGGAAAAAATTACTGAGGTATGTAGTTGATCCAATCAAGACTCTATGTTTTTTTTCTAAAAGTTATGCTCTAGATATTATTTTGGGGAAGTTCTATGGCCTATGTTATACCAGAGGTCAGACTAGATTATCACTGTGGTTCTTTCTGGCCTTAGATTCTATGAATCTAGATAGACTCCAGACAAGATATATTATAAGTGCCAATGGGAGAAAACCCTATAAATGAGGTTACCCAATACTTTGCATTACAAGACCCTGTTTTTAATTCCTTGTAACTTCCTAAAACTTTAACCATTTGGGCTGAATTTTTTCATGTTGGGTGTCTGCCTCAGTAGGAAATTTTCTTAAGAGTTCTGCAGAAAAAAAAAGATTCAGTCATTTCCAAGAAAGAAATTATGGGAAAATATGTTGGTTCCCTTGTGTTAACAAAGGGGAAGAATTCTCTTTTCGGACACTCTAGCTCTGGAAGACACTGAAGCAGGAAATGAAACATGAAGGGGGGGCACCCTGGTGTCAGGGATGCACTTTTTGCTGGTTCCATGAAACAGCACCCAGGCTTGGCCAAGTTATAACCATTTGGAAGAATCTCGGTTTCCACATGTTCAATGGATGCTTCTTAGAGTTCTGGGCTTAGAGCTCCTATCCATCCCTGCAGAGTGTGCTCCAGCTCCAGGCTAAACTGACAATGTTGGACTTCACTGGAAATTGCTGATATCACACTAGATGATCAAAATGGTCCCTTTTTACCTTAAAATCGATTAATCTATGATATACACCATAATCTTACAATCTGATCTGCTAGTAAAAAATGCCATGGAAGTCAAGGGCCATCTCGCAGAGTTGTTGTGTGACCTGATCAGGTTAGGCATTGAAAAATCTATCCGTGTCTTAGATAGGAAGCCTACATATATTATGCCAGAGAGAACCCCAACCCAACCCAAAACCTAAAATGCTGCATTGGGCAGCCAGAGCAGGAAAAGGAGAAGCCTAAATGGACTTTTCTGTAGAGTTGGTTGGAATTATTCAGGTATTAAAATCTTGGTGAAAATTGTTAAATTTCAACAAACCAAGGTGAACATTTTATGAAATGTTCCTTACTTTAATTTGTTTTCTTTTGTTTTGCTTTGTTTTTGCTTTGACATTTCTAATTTTGAAGATGTAAAATCAGGATACTACTTTGACTAAAGATTCTCATTTGATTTTTCAATTATCTTTACATCTGGTCAAAAGGTTCTATCAAAAGTTTGACAAAAAATTATTTATTTATTTGTTTATTTCATTTTTAAAAAAGTTTCTCTTCCCATTTTCCAAACAGATTTAGAACAGGCCAAAGTTATTCAAATGTCAAAATTCCAATTAAAAAAAGTGCATGTCATCGGAAGAAATTCAACAAAATATTTATGAATTTCCCTCATTCCCCCTGTTTTAACTAACTCTATCATTCATTCTCTGATTTCTCCAGTTGTGTGAAAAGATACTCTTTTCTATTGTTTTTCTAAAGGCTCCCTTCACCTCTTTGTTCCTCAGCGTATATATTATGGGGTTCAACACTGGGGTCACAACTTTGTACATGAGGGAAATCATTTGATCACTCTCTGGGGTAGAGATAGACTTGGGCCTCAGATAGGTGAAAAGGGCTGTTCCATAGAACAAAGTCACCACCATGAGGTGGGAGGAGCAGGTGGAGAAGGCTTTACGCTTTCCCTCTGCTAATGACAGCTTCAGGACGGTGGAGATAATGCAGATATAGGACACGGTTATCAACATAAAAGGGACCATGATGAACAAAACTGACACAGTCAAGACCACAATTTCGTTTTTGGACATGTCGGTGCATGCCATCTTTACCACCGGTGGGATGTCATAGAAGAACTGGTGGATGTGGTTGGAGCCACAGAAGGGCAGGCTGACGATTCATGTGGTCTGAACTACTTCCACCGAGATGCCGAAGGTCCATGAAGCAGCCATGAGCTGTGCACACACCCGACCACCCATGATGGTTCTGTAGTGCAAGGGGTTACATAAGGCTATGTAGCGGTCGTACGCCATGGTTGCTAGAAGGCAGCATTCTGTGAGGCCCAGGATGGTGAAGACACATCTGTGCAGCGCAGCCCACAATGGTGATGGTCTTTTGCTCCACGAGAAGGTGAGCGAGCAGCTGAGAGACCACACTGCTGGTGTAGCACACTTCCAAGAAGGACAGGTTCAGTAGGAAGAAATACATGGGGGTATGAAGTGATGGGTTTAACTTTATAAGGTTCCCCATCAGAGCAGTTTCCCCATCAGAATGACCAGGTAGGTGAGCAGAAACACGAGAAACAGAAGGATTTGGAGTCTTGTAAGGTATGAAAACCCCACCAGGATGAACACATCAGAAATGGTCTGGTTCTCATCAGGCTCTCTCTCACAATATGTCATCTGCAGGGGTGATGTAGGGGACTGTGGAAGACTGTGTTGCGGCCTAGCTAGAGTATTTCCGCTTTCTCGGCGGCCTTGTAGAAAGCCCCTGCTTGCTAAGCGGCCGGTCATTGTAGGACACGGCATGCCAGTTATAACTTGCTTTTAACTGGCTGAAACCAGTTTGCATGGCCTAAGACCAAAGGGCGTACACCGCCCGTGGAAAGTCCCTGGCCTTTGGCCAAGGGGCGGACATAGCCTGTGGGAAGTCCCTTTTTGCATATGTATGAGTTGCTTTTGTATTGTATATATATATAGCTGTATGCTCCCGGTCCCTCCCTTGGACTCCAACCCAGACGGAGCTGAGCTTTGGTGTGCTGGGTTCCCCGCCTCCATGACAGCAACGCCCGGAGTCCCCGTTGCGGGTGTGTCACTTTACCTTCATTAAAGCCAATAACTCACAGTGTGTGTGGGCCTCATTCTTGCAGAGCACCCTGGGTAGGCCCGTAGTCTCCCACGAAAGTTACAGGTTACAAAGAGAAAGACACTGGAGCTGAATCTGAAGAATACCATACATGTGCATATGAATCATACAATTCATACTGGTTTCCCATGTGTCGGAATTCTTCAGACAAAAACGTGCTGCAGTTCTATATGTAACTGGGCCCAATCATCATTGTAAACTGGTGTAGCTGCATTGGTATGACTGTGACGCTGCTCCCCATATTTTTCATTGTAATAGTATAATATGATTATGTCATAATCTTCATGTATTTTATTTAAAATAGGTTATATGGGGTATCATTAGAAAGGTTATGATTTACTGAATATGATTAGTTTATTAGTATGCATGTATCGTTGTATCTAAAGTTAGCAACATTGACTATACATCTGTACTACAAAAGTGTTTGCACCTGGGGAATGCCCACCAGACAGAATGCAATCAGTCTGGCTGGCTAGCTGGGAACAAGTCAAAGGACCATTAGGAAGAACAATAGGTCTTTGAAGATGCTAATCTCCCACCTTCCTGAGAAGCTTTCCAGGGATGCTACAAACTGCCTCTTATTTATGGCTGCTTTGACACTACAGGGTCATGTGTTCAAGTCACATGGTACTGGTTTCCATGATAAAACACCAGTATTTTTCCACTGAGGGGTATGGGAATCACATTGAAAGACAAAGGGTTCTGCCATATGTAAATCTTATTAAAGGGTGGAGGAGTGAGATAATCAGGGTTCATTCTTCACTGAATCCCCACCCAGGATGACTGCTGGAAACATCTAAGGAACAAAGATAAAAGCGGAGATAAGGACTGAGCCAAGGCTGAGAAGGTGTCTGACCTGTGAAAGAAATACCTGGAGTTTTAAGCTGCAAGAGAGAGCAGCTTGCTTTCAAGAACCTCTGCAATCTGCCTAAATAAACATTTAGGGTGAGACATTACTACTTGTAACCAGTTTCTTTAGTATATTAAGCTTATATTGTGATTTTGTTTTATTTGCTGGCTAATCACAGAATCGTAGAAGATTAGGATTGGAAGAGACCTCAGGAGGTCATCTAGTCCAACCCTCTGCTCAAAGCAGGACCAACACCAACTAGATCATCCCAGCCAGGGCTTTGTCAAGTTGAGATTTAAAAACCTCTAAGGATGGAAATTCCACCACCTCCCTAGGTAAACCATTTCAGTGCTTCACCACCATCCTAGTGAAATAGTGTTTCCTAATATCCAACCTGGACCTCCCCCACTGCAACTTGAGACCATTGCTCCTCGTTCTGTCATCTGCCACTGCTGAGAACAGACTAGCTCCATCCTCTTTGGAATCCCTTTCAGATAGTTGACTGTTCCTGATCACCTTTCTCTCCTCCTAGTGCTTCCAAATGGATTCCTTTCGGAGTTGCTCCATGATTTTTCCAGGGACTGAGGCGAGCCAAACTTGGAGAGGACGGAGGCGGAGCTTGGTGTAGTTGGTTACAAACTTGCAAGCAGCCATGGGACCTAGGAGACCGAGACAACTGTGAGCCGAGGTCGTCGGGAAAGTCTGCAGACCTCGGATGATTGTTGCCATCGCCTGAAACCGCGGCTGTGGTAAACAGGCTTCGGCTAGGTTGGAGTCCAGGATAGCTCCTAGGAAGTCTAACCTCTTCGTGGAAACCTGAGTGGATTTTTCTATAGTGATCATCAGGCCTAGACGTGTGAATAGGTCCTTGACGATGCCCACATGCTGAGTGATTTGCGTCTCGGAGTCTCCTTGTATAAGCCAATTGTCCAGATACGGAAAAACGCATATCCGACGTCGGTGGAGGTAGGCGGCGACTACGGCCATACACTTGGTCAATACATGTAGGGCTGTAGAAAGGCCAAACAGCAGGACTGTAAACTGTAAGTACTGACAGTTGGCTAGAAAGCAGAGGTATCTCCTGTGCAGAGGGAAGATGGCGATGTGAAAGTACGTGTCCTTCATATCGAGGGCGGCATACCAGTCTGCAGGATCCAAGGACGGGATAATGGTTGCCAGGGATACCAAGCGGAATTCAACTTTATCGTAAACTGGTTGAGTCCTCGCAGGTCCAGGATAGGTCTGAGACCTCCATTCGAGTAGGGGATTAGGGAATAACGGGAGTAAAACCCCTTGCCCTTTTCGTCCATCAGCATCTGCACCTCTTGTAAGAGGAATTGCTCATGAGAGGGGTCCCTGAAGAGGGACAGGATTGGAACAAATTGGAGGTGGTACCCATACTCCATCGTGCGTAGGACCCAGCGATCTGAAGTTAACTGGGGTCCTGACGGTCGTGTGCGACCACCTCGGCCGCGCCGTCTGCCAAAGTCCTGTCTCTGGCTAGGCATAGAGTACGGCAGTGTGGCTGGGGACGGAAAGGCCTGCATTTGGTCTCCGGCATATGCACGCCGAGTGAGCGCATTAGGACCCTGTTGTCCTTCAGGATTTGCAACCTGGGGCTGTCTTTGCCACAAAGAGGCCTTTACCATCAAATGGTAAGTCCTGAATGGTATACTGCAGCTCCGGCAGGAGGTTTGAAACCTGAAGCCATGAGATGCGCCTCATGGCAACACCCGAGGCCAGAGTCCTGGCTGCTGAGTCTGCTGCATCCAACGAGGCCTGGAGGGAAGCTCTGCCCACCTTTTTCCCTTCCCCCAAGAGGGCAGCGAACCCTTGGCGGGAGTCTTGAGGGAGAAGCTCCATAAACTTACCCACCGCCACCCAGGTGTCATAATTATAGCGGCTAAGCAAGGCTTGTTGATTTGCCACACAGAGCTGTAAAGCCCCTGCAGAGTACACCTTGCGGCCGAGTAGGTTCATTCGCCTAGCCTCCTTCGATTTTGGGGCTGGCGCCTGCTGCCATGCCATTCCCTCTCCTTAAAAAACTGAACGACTAGCGAGCAGGGAGGAGGACGGACATACAAGTAGTCATACCCCTTAGAGGGCACCATATATTTACACTCGACTTCCCTGGCCTCAGGAGGGATATAGGCTGGGGACATATAGTATCGGCATTCGCCTGGATGGTCCGAATAAATGGGTAGAGCCCCTCTAGTTGGGCAACCGCTGATAGAATTCCCATTACCGGGTCCTCTACCTCCGGGACCTCCTCCACATGGAGGTCCATATTGAGTGCTACCCTCCTTAGAAGGTCCTGATGGGCTCTCAGGTTCTTGGTGGGCACATCAGAATCGCGATCCTGAGCATAAGAGCTGTTCGCGTGGGATGACACTGATGCGTGTCTGGATGGCCACGGAGGTGTTGAAAACCATGGGCAGAGTCTCTGATGCCGTTGGACCTTGCCCAACTTGGCGTTGGGGACCAGTACCAGCAGGCATACCGGTACCTGGAATGAGATCCAAACCTGCGACCAGAGTGGTGCCGGAAGGTCGACTGAGATCTTGAGGCTCGACGTCGGGAGTGGCTACGGGAGTCACGGTGCCTGTAGCGGTGCCGGGAGCTGGAACGGTGTGAGAGTACCAGGTTGGTGAACGGGATACCGACCAGTGCAGCGAGTGCGACCGTACCAAGGAGGAGAACAGCACCGGGACTGCAAGTGGTGTCGGGAGCGGGAGTGCCGACGGGACCTGGAGCATCTGCGGGACCGTGATCATGAACGGTGCCGCTCTGCTGTGCAGATAGAGGATGGTCGTATCAAAGGAGGCTTGCCAAGAGACTGTATTACCCGCACCGGCGGTGCCGGGGGTTCAGGCAGCATCAACTCTGTCATGGCAATGAGATCCCTCGCCGTTGGGAATGTCTCCGGCATGGAGGGAACAGTAAGCTCAACCACAGCACTTACTGTGGAGCTGTCAGGCACCGGATTCGACAGCCCTTGTGGGACTGGGATCAATGGTGTCGACATCGTCAGTGCCTCGGCAGGTGTCAGTGCCGGGCGATCCGACTTACACAGGCTCTCTGGCTGCGGTGCAGTTGGCACGGAAGCAGCAGGAGCAGGGAGCTCAACCATGGCGCATGCCAGGGAACTGGCAGGCACTGGCAGGAGGAGTCGTAGGCTTTCTCGACCTCGGAGAGAAGGAGCGGTGCTGAGTCGACTTCGGTGCCTGCTACAGCCGGTGCCAAAAGGCCTTGGCAGTACCGGCGAGGTCCGGTGCCGAGGAGGCCCTTCTGCCAGCCGATTGACCAGCGCTCAGTGCCGAAGGCGGAGGGGTAAGTGAAAGTCCCACTCCTTTTTGTTCTTGGCTTAAAAGCCTTGCAAATGGGGCACTTAGCTGTCAAGTGCAATTCCCCGAGTCACTTCAAACAGGAGTTGTGCGGATCTCCTGTCGGCATCGGCTTGTGGCAGGCCGAGCATGGTTTAAAACCTGGTGAGCCGGGCATGGGCTCCGGCACCGGGTGCGGGGAAGGGGCAACTCCCTGGACCCCACTAACTATTACTAAATTAACTATGCTAGTAAAGAAAAAATGTATAACTATATAAATATATATATATAAAAGGATTATAACTATATAACTAAAAACACGAGAACTATGAGTAGCTAGGGAAGTGGAGGTCAGCTAAGCAGCGCTCCACTATTCCAACGACCTATACGGGCGGTAAGAAGGAACTGAAGGGTGGCTGGGTCGGCAGGGGTATATATCCGGCGTCATAGCGGCGCCACTCCAGGGGGCGCCCAGCCGACCCACTGAGTGTTGCTAGGGTAAAAATCTTCTGATGAACATGTACGCAGCGCGCACACACCTAACTGGAATGGATATGAGCAAGCACTTGAAGAAGAACCAATGACATGATCTTGCTCCCATTGCAGACTGAGGCACAACATCCATGGACTTCAGTGGGAAAATGTTTGGGGTCTTCAGTCATTCATTTATATCCTACCTTGTTTAAGAAGAGTAGTTCTATCTCCTATCCACAAGTGCAAAATGTGTTGAAGGAAACAGAGGTGTTTTTATTTCATTCACTGGATTCTGAGACCTAATCCCTGAAGGAAATTTCTTGTAATATTCCTCAGAGGAAGAACAATTTTGCATCAACCTTCAACAAAATAAAATTCACTAAGGTAATTATTTCAGAGGAGGTGGTATCATCATTATCATCATCATCATGTGTTTTCTAGATGAAAATCATAATGGGATTTACTAAGTGGTGTAAATTGTGTGATACTATTTTGTCTAGAAAGAGGAATGATTTGTCCAAGGCAACACAACACAAAGAGTCAGGGGCAGAGTCAGTAACAAATCCCAAGGCTCATGACTCCAGTTCCCATGCTGAGACTGTGTGCCCCTCTCCTGTCTCAGACCCATGATTAGAACACAGGAGATCTGATTCCCAATTCCCGCTCTTCTAAACATTACACTGCCCACCCCTTCCAGAGCTGGGAACAGAACCCAGGAGTCCTCACTCTACTGCCCTAATGAAAGGGCACATTTCCCTTCTATAGAACCAGATTCAAAGCCCATAGAATTCAGTGGGACTATTCCCATTGACACCAGTAAATTTGCAACAGGACCAGAATCAGGACGAGCTCCCAGGAACAGTAGAATAAACTATGTGCGAAAGCTGAGAGGTTCAAGGGGGTAGTTTGCTTCAGGAAATGGGGTCATAGGCTCAGCTGGGAGCACTTTCATTTCTTAGATAGTTCTGAGCCCCTTACTCTAGCATTGGCATTGGGGGCTAGAGGCTGTGTTACTGGGAGTGAGGTGGGGTGCTCAGTTTGGGGCAATCTTGCCCTAGTCAGTGTTGCTAGCAATACCCCAGTGTAGCACTAGGGAGTGCTAAAATACAGGAATGGGTCTGGAGAGCTCTGTGGGATGTTCTTGATTGATCCCAATGTCGTAGCTCAGCAGTAGGGGGTGCTGTACTGACAGAAACAAGATGCAGGACTTATTACAGGATGTTCTCCTCTGTGGGTCAGTAGTACTTTCCCCAGTGCTCCAGCACAGCTCTAAGGGATAGCATGCTGCAACGAGCTGGGGGGGGTCTCCCTTGGGGGCATTATTGTCTCTTGGTCCATGCTGACCCCCTGTGCCTCAGCTGGGCATCACATGGCCCTGTGCTACAAGGAGTTTGGTGAGACGCTCAGCAGTGGACCTGCTCCTATGAGAATGGCTGCTTACCACAGTGCCCCAGAATTGCACTAGGGGGCCCTGTGCTGCAGTGGGTAAGTAGGGTGCCTTAATAGATGACAGTCTCCTTTTGGTGTTTGTGCTGGTCCGCAGCAACCGCTCACTGTGGAAGAGGGCATTGGTTCTGGTGAAAGTTATATCTTTCAGATGAGCTGTAAATGAAAGATCTTTCTGTACCACCAGTGATCATGAATGACTCCATGGGGGTCACAAGAGGGGAGGAGCAACTGTGGTGCATGCACCCACACTCTGAGCATGGCTCATTCCCTCCAGCAAGGGGTGAGAGTCACACACACACACACACACACACGCGCACACACACACACAGAGAAGGTCTCATTCCCTTGTTGTTACCTATTTGCTCTTTGCAACACTTGTTATTATGCCAAAACAGTAAACTTACGGTCACTGTTAGTTTACTTACTTATGCTAACTCATTGAGCAACTCCTTCTGTTAAGGCTATAAGGCCTTCTAATGCTAATTGCTTATGCTATTTTTGTATACAGTGCTGTTATAGCCATCTGGGTCCCAGGATACTAGAGACAAAGCACATGAGGTAATATCTTTTGCTGGACCAACTGCTGTCTCTCTCACCAACAATAAAAGATATTACCTCATCTACCTTGTCTTTCTAAGTAATTTTTTATGTCTAGATCTATAGGTGTCTTCTGTTTCTGCTATCAGTTCTCACCCCTTTATCCTTTACTGACTATATAACTATCGTTATTGACTGGCTATATAGTCACTGCATGAGATTCCAGTCTCTCTCTCTCTCTCTCTCTCTCTTTCACACGCAGACATACCCACACACAATTTTTATATTACATTTCCTTCCTGCCTTAAGCATCTATTTATCAATGTTGCATGACATTACACATTCTGCATCCCAGAGTTGCCCCCATTTCCATGCACAGTTACAGGGACCACCAGGTACATTTCTCTTTTATGTTCACTTTGATGCCTGGATAAGTGCTCTGTGGGCCTCTGTGATGACATCCAAGGCAACATGAGACAGAGGTGGTCAGATAAGATAATCTAGAGGTCCCTTTTGTCCTTAAATGCTGTAACTCTCTGACAATATGAAATACATCAGTGATGTGTGACAGGAAGTGTTTGGGATGAAGCAAGCACAGATATGATAGAAGTTTATCTTAAAAATAAACAAACGGAATTTCTAGCTGCCAAAAAGCCCCAGAGGAGTAGAAGCGATTATCTGCTGTTTTTTCAAAGACACAAACTACAGTGCCAACTCAATACAGAAATGTTATTAGGCAACAGCTACAGGCCGTTGCATCATCCTTGTTGCTCTACATGAAATTTCCATTCAGAGGCCTAGGTGCAAAAGGTTCTGTTCCTGAAGATGAATTATTTGTGTCCTTTCTCTCCAGACACTTATTAAACCTGCGGGGCTAATTTACAGCAACATCTGACTCCTACATCTCCCACTGCTGTCAATGAGACCTCAGCCCATTGAAAATCAAGCCAACTCTGAACTGTGATGAATGGAAAATGCTCAAGGACCATGCCAGGTCCAGGAATGTCTCCTGCCCTGGCCACACCCACAAGTAGAAGGGGAACAGGTCAGCAAAACACACAGGGAAATGTTGCAGAAGCAAATAGTTATACTGTTGGAGTAATGAATTCCCTTGCTATTAATTAATCTTCCTCGCTGCTCTGAGGCTGGGGATTGGCTCTGACAACAGGGAAATACACTGTTCTGTGAGAACAAGAGAGTATAAAGCTGCAGGAGCTGAAAAAGAAAAGTGTTTGACATCATTATGGACCATCGCTTGACCCTTCCCAAACCCTCACCCTCTGCTGCCCCTGGTATACAGTACACAGTACAGCCATCCCTTTTCCGCCATGTCTCTCTGCTTCCTCTACTGCCCCTTTTACAGTATAGCCACCCCACCTCCACCCACCACCCTCTGCTCTCCCTATTGGCCATGATACAGAATAGCTGCCCCTTCCTCACTCCACTCTGTCCTGCTTCTAGTGACCATTATACAGCATAAACACTCGTTCCCCAATACTGTTGGGAGATAGATAGATAGATAGATAGATAGATATCCATGTAATATGTTATATGCCTAGTGTTCATGAAGTGTGCTGGATGGATGTTGCATGTTGCCAACCAAAGCAAGAATTTGAGGTTTTCTGCGGTCAAGAGGCGTTTGCATTAAAAAAAAAAGCAAAAAACAACTTTGTTATGAGAAAGATGGAGAAATGCCAGATAAGGAAATAACATTGGGGGCATTGTCATGACAATGTACCTGTTGCAATGTATCTTCTTCAGTTGTAAACAAGAACTGGGGAAAGAGGAACATCTCGGGCCTGGGACTATTTCTAAACATCTTGAGTTTTGGCAATTTGACCAGAAATGTCTTTTGAAATTGCCCAGACAACTGATGACATGATGGGGTGGATTATTAAAAATATTCGATACACTCACAATTTGGAGTCGTTTGTGGATCCAGAGCCCTTTTTAGATTAAGATGTGGTAATGCTGGCTCCCTGCACCTTGTGATCAGACTGACTATCAACTGGCCATCGGGACTTCAATTCTATCTTTAGACATTGGTGTAGTATGCTTAGGTTATGAATGTGGACTGAATAGTTTATTTTGCAAGCAATAAAGAGTATTTGTGGATTATATACCAGCACTGTGTCTGGTATATGCCTGCTCCTCTATCTCATAGGGTGACTCCTGTTGCAGGTCTAACACCCCCACCATCTGCTACCCATAGTGCCCATTATACAGTATAGCCACCACTTCCCCACCCCCACCCTCTGCTGCCCCCAGTGCCCATTATACAGTATAGTTGCCCCTTCCCCACCCCTCACCCTCTGCTGCCACCTAGTGCCCATTATACAGTATAGCTGCCCCTTCCCCACCCCACCCTCTTCTGCCCCCAGTGCCCATTATACAGTACAGCCGCCCCTTCTCCACCCCCACCCTCTGCTGCCCCCTAGTGCCCATTATACAGTGTAGCCCCCACTTTAAATTTTTTACCTCTTCAAGTGGCCCTTGTTAACTAAGTCACTCCTTTCTCACTGCTGTGATACAGTATAACGGCTAGTTTACTGTCATCCCTCATTGGCTGCACTCTGCTGCCTATTGTTGATAAATTGTACAGTCAATTGCTTGACAGTAGAGTTTACTGCTAAAATCCAATCATAATATAGTAGTGGGAAAACGTTCAATATGATACCAGTCTCCAGGAAGCCATCCTGTGCATCATTGTTAAATTCACCTTGCACAGAAGTTGGGTTCCCAAATTTATACCTTTCAACTAGGAATAACTTTAGTTACAAAACTCTTTCATGGATTGAGAACTGGTTAAAAGACAGAGAACAAAGGTAGAAATAAATGGTAAATTTTCAGAATAGAAAACTAGTGGTGTTCAGCAAGAGTCAGTCCTAGGACCAATCCTATTCAATTTATTCATAAATGATCTGGAGAAAGAAGTAAACAGTGAGGTGGCAATGTTTGCAGATGATACTAAGCTGCTCAAGATAGTTAAGACCAAAGAAGACTGTGAAGAACTTCAAAAAGATCTCACAAAACTAAGTGATTGGGCAACAAAATGGCAAATGAAATTTAATGTGGATAAATGTAAAACAATGCACATTGGAAAAAAATAACCCCAACTGTACCTACAATGTGATGGGGGCTAATTTAGTTACAACAAATCAAGAGAAAGATCTTGGAGTCATCATGGATAGTTCTCTGAAGTCATCCACGCAGTGTGCAGCGGCAGTCAAAGAAGCAAACAGAATGTTAGGAAACATTAAAAAGGGATAGAGAATAAGACGGAGAATATATTATTGCCCTTACATAAATCAATGGTACACCCACATCTTGAATACTGCATACAGGTGTGGTCCCCTCATCTCAAAAAGTTATATTGGCATTAGAAAAGGTTCAGAGAAGGGCAACTAAAATGATTAGGGGGTTGGAACAGGTCCCATATGAGGAGAGATTAAAGAGGCTAGTATTTTTCAGCTTGGAAAAGAGGAGACTAAGGGGGGATATGACAGAGGTATATGAAATCATGAGTGGTTTGGAGAAAGTTAATAAGGAAAAGTTATTTACTTGTTCCCATAATATAAGAACTAGGGGCCACCAAACAAAATTAATTGGCAGCAAGTTTAAAATAAATAAAAGGAAGTTCTTCTTCACACAGCGCACAGTCAATCTGTGGAACTCCTTGCCTGAGTAGGTTGTAAGGCTAGAACTATAACAGGGTTTAAAAAAGAACAGGATACATTCATGGAGGTTAAGTCCTTTAATGGCTATTAGCCCAGATGGGAAAGGAATGATATCCCTATCCTCTGATTGGCAGAGAGTGGTGATAGATGGCAGGAGAGAGATCAATGATCATTACATAAGAACATAAGAACGGCTATACCAGGTCAGACCAAAGGTCCATCTAGCCCAGTATCTTGTTTACCGACAGTGTCCAATGCCAGGTGTCCCAGAGGGAATGAAGCTAACAGGCTATGATCAAGTGATCTCTCTCCTGCCATCCATCTCCATCCTCTGACAAACAGAGGCTAGGGACTTTTGGTCAGATCCAGTATGGCCATTCTTATGTCTTATGTCACAGAAATCCAGCTTGTCTGTTCATCCCTTAACTTCGTTCCTTAACTTCTTGTTCTGAACCATGACTTTCCATATCTTGCTTTTGGACACAGTATTCCACGGCCTGGTCCGTGAAGGTTCCTTACAATTTGTACTAAGCTATTGAATTAATGTATCTTGACTTTTACAAGTTTCTTATCTGCTTATGTTAAATACTAAGTTATACTGTTGCTTGGTAGTGTGGGGTGTTGGTTAGCATGAGTGCACAGAATACTGGGAAGAACATACACTAATTCAGCTTGTAGAACTGACAGGTATTCACATACTGGGGTGTATACTAACTTAACACATAGGTGTTCGCTGACAGGCCATGGCTTGTTGCTCCAATAATTATTGTATGAGGGTCACACCTTTGCTAAATTAATTTACAAAGCAGAGATGAGAGCATTTATGTGGGATTTACCTTTTTTATCAAATTGTGTACATTGTTCGGAGTGTAGAGTGGGAAACTGCATCACATGTCCATCCAATTTAGGCTTAATCAGTTTTGCCTTTATTTAATACAATTTAAGACAGAATTAATCTTCCTTATAGTGTTTGGACATACATTTCTGTCTCACAAGTAATAACAGAGAAAACAGAATAGGTGAATGGGCCCAAGTTAACACATCCCGGGGCACTCAAAAGTCGTTCCTTCCTCCATGACGCCAGTCCTCCTCACCTGCCTGGATCTCCTGTTCCCCAGCCCATTTTATATACATTTTATATGTATTTTCTTATTTTATATGTATTTTACATATGTATTTTATACATATTTTACATTTGTATTTTGTATATGTGCATATATATTTTACAAACTTTTACATATTTTACATTTATTTTCATATATTTGCACATTTTCTATGGCTTAATTTTCCTCCATTCTTTAGACAACACATTATCCATTTAATTTTACATAACATGAACATTATTTATGCACAAATATTAATAATCTAATGTCTACAATTTTCTTGCTGAATTTGTTGTTCCTGGGTCATGTTGTCCTGAGTCACTCTGCTTCTAAATTTCTCAGAGAAAGGGATTTTTCTTTTGTTTATCGTTACATGTTCTTACTTCCTACTTACGTCTTCCAATACGACAGGTTACTTATCTTGCCAACAACATCATTTTAAACAAATCAGCAAATTATATCGAAAAGATACAACAAAACATCACATACTGCCAGCCAGTGCATCTCAGAGTCCCAATGTATTTTAAACTTTGAATGAATGCATTATAGGGAAGTTTAGTGAAAGAAGGCATATAGTCATGTAAATGCTGAACTAGGTATAGAGGTTTTTAATTTGGTGTTTATTATAGATAGAGAAGCAAACAGCATAGTACCTCTCATCATAAAAATATAGAAAGGAATTTTTATCATATACTTATACAAAGATGTAACATATACACTGGCATTTGGTGTAATATTGTTATACTTTGATATAACCACTTGTAATTTATGAGTTTATCACACAGCTATTATTTTACATATGTAATACAAAACTATGTACAGTGCTTCTTTGACTCAGGAATCACCAGGTGAAACTCTCTGCCCTGCGTTAAGCAGAATGTCAGACTAGATAATCAGAATGATCCCTTATGACCTTTTAATCAATGAATCTATGATATACACAATGATCTGTTAGCATAGACTTCTGAACCTGCGCAAAATGCCATGGAAGTCAAAAGCCAGCTTCCAGAGTTGTTGTGTGACCTGGTCAGGTTAGGCACTGAAAGATTCATCAAAGTCTTACATAGGAAACTGTTCATAAGTGGCTGAGAAATATTATTTAAAATTAGGCAACAGGGAGCATTGGGGAAATCCATTAGACAGCCAAAAAAACCCAGCCCAACCCAATCTAAAACCTAAAATGCTGCAGTGGACTGACAGAGCAGGAAAAGGAAAAGCCTAAATGGAGTTCTTGGTAGAGCTGGTTGAAATTTTTCCATCATTAAAATTTTGGTGAAAATTGTTAAACTTTCAAAAAACAAGGTGAAATTTTATGAAAGGGTTTTTTCATTTTAAGATTTTTTTAAAATTTGACATTCAAAATTTTGAAGATATTTAAAATTTGGGGGGGGAATTTGGTAATAAACCTTTATCTTCTCTTGATAGTTTTACGAGTCAAAGTTTTTCAAATGGCAACAATTCAATTAAAAAAGTGGATGTAATTGGGAGTAATTCAACAGAAAATTTATGAATTTCCCTTACTCTCCATTTTAACTAACTCTATTTTTCATTCTGTTTTCTCCAAATTGTATGAAAAAATGCTCTTCTCTATTGTTTTTCTAAAGGCTCTCTTCACCTCTTTGTTCCTCAGAGTGTATATTATGGGGTTCAGCACAGGTGCCACAATTGTGATCACGAGGGAAATCATTTGATCACTGTCTGGGGTGGAGATAGACTTGGGCCTCAGGTAGGTGAAAAGGGCTGTTCCATAGAACAAAGTTACCACCATGAGGTGGGAGGAGCAGGTAGAGAAGGCTTTACACCTTCTCTCTGCTGATGACAGCTTGAGGATGGTGGAGATAACGCAGATGTAGGACACGGTTATCAACAAAAAAGGGTCAAAGATGAATAAAACTGACACAGTAAAGACCATAATCTTATTTTTGGATGTGTCCATGCATGCTATCTTCAACACTGGTGGGATGTTGCAGAAGAAATGATGGATGCGGTTGGAGCCACAGAAGGGCAGGCTGAAGATCCATGTGGTCTGAGCTACTTCCACTGAGATGCTGATGATCCATGAAGCTCCCGCGAGCTGTGCACATGCCCAGCCACTCATGATAGTTCTGTAGTGCAAGGGGTGACATATGGCCACGTAACGGTCATATGCCATGACTGCGAGGAGGCAGCTTTCTGTCAGGCCCATGATGGTGACAACATACATCTGGGCAGCGCAGCCCGCAATGGTGATGGTCTTTTGGTCCACCAGGAGGTGAATCAGCAGCTGAGGGACCACACTGCTGGTGTAGCAGATTTCGAAGATTGACAGGTTCACCAGAAAGAAATACATAGGGGTGTGGAGTGAGGCGTTAAACTTTATAAGGAGGATAACAAGGAGATTCCCCATCAGGGCGACCAGGTAGGTGACCAGAAGCATCAGAAAGAGAATGATTTGCAGCTTTTTAATGTTTGAAAACCCCACCAGGATGAATACATCAGAGATGGTCCAGTTCTTTCCTGGGTCATTCTCAGAATAGATCATCTATAGGGGTGACAAAGAAAGATACTGAATCTGAGGTTCTATTTTTCCTCTTCGAACACATTTTTTTCAGTCTATATACAAATTCAAAAAGGGATCAATGTTTCTTTCTTTCTTTCTTTCTTTCTTTCTTTCTTTCTTTCTTTCTTTCTTTCTTTCTTTCTTTCTTTCTTTCTTTCTTTCTCTCCTCTCTGCGAATGTTATTCTTTAGCCACATTTATCCAATAGGATTTCTCAAATGAGGGCAAATTCTGATCTCATTTGGATCTTAATCACAGGAATTCTTATACGAATGCAAATATTCCCACTGCAGTTACAACTCACAAAAGTGAGGACTACTCACATGAATAAACTGATGCTGCTGAAACCAATTTGTTTGAAGCCCTTTGAAGAATGAGAAGCACAACAAATTGTGAAAGCAATGAGGGATTTTGGCCTTTTGTGTACTAAAAATGTTATTCTTCCCTAAATATTAGAGAACAATTAAAATCACTCCTGCCTTTATCATCACCACATTAGAAATGCATTGGTTTCTCTCAACACAGAGAAGAGCTAGGGCCAGTTCCTTTGCTGGTGTAAATCTTACCACCTCCATGGGTTTTAAAAGTTCTATATTGATTTACGCCAGTTGAAGATTTTTGTCTTATCACCTTGCTATAAAGAATTTTACAAGAAGGAAGATCTTACAATGTTAGAAGAGATTTTTCCACAGATGTTTTATTTCAAGGTTACTTGTTGACGAGGAACTTCCTAATAAGTGAAATGACAGAGTTGAAATAAAAATGAACAATAACAAATATCACATTTTTCATACCCTTAGCACCTTCAATATGTGGCTCTCACAGCAACGCATCAAAGAATAGTGAGCTACTAAGGGGGAAACTGGGAATGATCGGGGGAATGATAGGGGTGAAGAGACTGGGTTTACACAGCGAGTCAGCATTCCTGGTACCTGAAACTCTGCCATAACCACAGAACCATTCTCCTGGAAATTGAACACACACACACACACACACACACACACACACACACACACACACACACACACACACACACACACACACACACACACACACACATTCCCACACATACAAAGGGAACGAAGTAGAGAAAATTAAATCCAACAACTAAAGCACAGTGTAGTGGTGCTCTATGCAGACTGCACGACACATAAAAAATTAAAATAAAAGGGAATGTTCTTCTCTAAATATCGAGATCTGGGGAAGAGGTGGGAATTCTTCTGCCTCTCTTAAGAGCTACTCTGAGGAATCTGTATTGACATTTGTGAGTACTTTCCTCAGCATGACCACTGCACTACAAAATGTAGAGCTGGCTGGAAAATGTGAAATTCCAATATTCCAATTTTTGTTTTCACCCTGAATTTATATGAAAAGTTGAAATTGCAAAACCTCTAATTTCGATTCAAAAGAGTCTCTATGAAATTGAATGGAAAATTGAAAACTGCCATCAACATCAACATTTTCTCATGGAAAACATTAATATTGATGAAACCATATTTTCAGAAGAGATTTGGATTTATTTCTTTATTTGTTGGCTGACATTTGGATGGGCTCTAAATAAATGGAGAAATTTGCTCACCATTAGGAATAAGGTCTGTATAGATGCTTTTCACTGGCAGTTGAGTGATATTTTCTGAACTTTTCAAGTTATCTGGACACTCCATTAGTATACAAAAGAACATGAAATCAACAAAAGAAACATACATTATGTGTAGAGCCTTACAAATCCACAGGTATCCACTTTATGTCCACAGATATCCGTGGACTATTTTTGCAGATGACAGTGCAGATGCAGATACAAATTTTGTACACGTGCAGGGCTCTGACAGTACGAGCCGGGCGGGCAGCTGTGAGGAGTAGCAGTGATGTCCCTCTACCTGCACTGGGCAGAGGTCCTGGGGGGCAGGGACATGGGCCTGTTGTATGACAGGCTTCTCTGACCCCTCATCCAAGGCAGGTGGATGATCTACTGCAGAACCCCACAGCTGCCCATCCAGCTCTTACCATGGCTGGACTGAGGCTCTAAGCAGGTCCCCCTGCCAGAGCCAGAGAGCCATGATGGCATCTTTGGGGAGCCTTGGTTCCTCCACCTGCCCTGGGTGGGGGGACCAAGCAGTCTTTGGCCCATGTCTTGCCCCCCCCCAGATCCCACCTAGTGCCAGTGGAGGGACCCAAGCTCCCTGCAGCTGTCAGTGTGGCTCTCTGGCTCCAGAGCGGGGTGGGAAGGGTGGCTCAAAGCCATAGCCTGGCCATGGTAAGAGCCAGGCAGGCAACTGTGCATAACTGCAGCAGTCGCTCCCCCTGCCCCGTGTGGGGTGCCCAAGTAGCCTCCAGGCAGTTGCACAGAGCACCCTCCCCTCCTTCTCCAGCAAGGCTATCATGGAATCCATCCGGGGACTGTGGCGGACCCTCCACCTGCCTGTGGGGTGGAGGGCTGAGAGCAGCCCCAGACTGTGTTCCCGCCCCACAGGATGCCCGCCTGGCTGAGGGCAGGTGGATGGTCCGCGATTCCCGCACACCTCTCCCTGACCAGGCCCAGGCAGAGGGGTGTCTCAGAGCCTCAGCCTGGCCGTGGTAAGTAGAGCCCTGCAAATCCACAGATATTTGCAGATATCCTCATCCATGCATGTGGATATCTGCAAACACTCTTTGTGGATCATGTATTGGATGTAGATTTACATTTTTTTGGAACTGCGCAAGGCTCTCATTATGTAGAGAGAGGGTAGAGGTAAATTCAGCTTAAAGAGACGACCACTTAACTCTTGGACACCAGATGTGGTGCATACATCATGGTCGGATCCTAGGAGTGGATTTTCTTATTAAAAGAGATCAGACTGAGCTCTCCCAGCCAACTGTACTCAGCTCCAAATAAAAGATCCATCTCAAGAAACAACATTTACGCTTTGATTCAGTGGATGATTATAAGGATTGAGGAACAGAGGGCAATAAGGACAAGAGGAGGGAGAAGCAGGAAACACCACCACCAACGCAACAACAACAGCAACAAAAGTAATAAATAGAGCCATGGTCTAAGGATGAGTATGTCTAGTGCTTATCAATCATTCTGGTGGGCGCTATGGAATTATGAGACCAGAATTTCAGCTAGGGGGAAATAGCTCAGTGGTTTGAGCAGCAACCTGTTAAACCCATGGTTGTGAGTTCAATGCTTGAGGGAGCTATTTCGGGATCTGGGGCAAAAATCTGCCTAGAGATTGGCTCTGCTTTAAGCAGAGGGTTGTACTAGATTATCTCCTGAGGTCCCTTCCAACCCTGCTACTCTAGGAAAACAACACTGAAGTCAAGCTTATGACCTAACCCATGATTGTTAATTAGTTCAGTTCTGAATGACAGATTTAGACACCAGTAGATATACTGATAAATAGATATGAATATAGACAAAAAAAACCCATTTGCTCAGACAAACACTAAGATTCTCTGCCCATGTATGGAAAATTCAGATAAAGAAACTGGTGACATGATCTTGCTCCTGTTGCAGACCTGGGCACAATGTCCATGAACTTCAGAGGGGAGGATGGTTGGGGGCTTTAGTTATTCATCTATAGCTTACTTTGTTTATGAAGAATAGTTCCCTCCCCCAGCTGCAGACACTAAGGTGGTGTTATTTCATTCACTGGCTTCTGGGACCTACTCCATGAAGGAAATTTCTCATAATATTTCTCAGAGGAAGAACAATTCTGCATCAACCTGCAAAAAAACAAAATACACTAGGGCAATCATTTCAGAAGAGGTGGTATAATCATCATCATAGACTCATAGACTCATAGGTCAGAAGGGACCAATATGATCATCTAGTCTGACCTCCTGCACAAGGCAGGCCACAGAACCCCACCCATCCACTTTTATAACAACCCCTAACCCAGGACCGAGTTATTGAAATCCTCAAAATTGGTTTGAAGACCTCAAGCTGCAGAGAATCCACCAGCAAGCGACCCGTGCCCCACGCTGCAGGGGAAGGCGAAAAACCTCCAGGGCCCCTGCCACTCCGCCCTGGAGGAAAATTCCTTCCCGACCCCAAATATGGCGATCAGCTAAACCCTGAGCATGTGGGCAAGACTCACCAGCCAGCACCCAAGAAGGAATTCTCTGCAGTAACTCAGTTCCCATCCCATCCAACATCTCCCCGCAGACCATTGAGCAGACCTATCTGGTGGTAATCCAAGATCAATTGCCCAAATTAACGATCCTATCATAACATCCCCTCCATATACTTATCAAGCTTTGTCTTAAAGCCAGAAAAGTCTTTTGCCCCCACTACTTCCCTCGGAAGGCTGTTCCAGAACTTCTCTCCCCTAATGGTTAGAAACCTTCGTCTAATTTCAAGTCTAAACTTCCTAATATCCAGTTTATACCCATTCGTCCTCGTGCCTACATTAGTACTAAACTTAAATAATTCCTCTCCCTCCCTGATGTTAACCCCCCTGATATATTTATATAGAGCAAGCATATCCCCCCTCAGCCTTCTTTTGGCCAGGCTAAACAAGCCAAGCTCTTTGAGTCTCCTTTCATAAGGCAGTTTTTCCATTCCTCGGATCATCCTAGTAGCCCGTCTCTGAACCTGTTCCAGTTTGAATTCATCCTTCTTGAACATGGGACACCAGAACTGCACACAGTATTCCAGATGGGGTCTCACCAACGCCTTATATAATGGTACTAACACCTCCTTATCCTTGCTGGAAATATCTCGCCTGATGCATCCCAAAATCGCATTTGCTTTTTTAACAGCCGTATCACATTGGCGACTCATAGTCATCCTGCTATCAACCAATTACCCAAGGTCCTTCTCCTTCTCTGTCTCTTCCAACTGATGCGTCCCCAACGTATATCTAAAATTCTTATTATTAATTCCTAAGTGCATGACCTTGCACTTTTCACTATTGTATTTCATCCTATTTCTATTACTCCAGTTTACAAGGTGGTTCAGATCTTCCTGAATAGTATCCCTGTCCTTCTCCGTGTTAGCAATACCCCCCAGCTTTGTGTCATCCGCAAACTTTATTAGCACATTCCCGCTCTTAGTGCCAAGGTCAGTAATAAAAAGGTTAAATAAGATCGGTCCCAAAACCGATCCTTGAGGGACTCCACTAGTGACCTCCTTCCAGCCTGACAGTTCACCTTTCAATATGACCCGCTGGAGTCTCCCCTTTAACCAGTTCCTTATCCACCTTACAACTTTCATATTCATCCCCATCTTTTCCAATTTAACTAACAGTTCCCCATGCGGAACCGTGTCAAACGCCTTACTGAAATCAAGGTAAATTATATCTACCGCATTTCCTTTATCTAAGTAATCCGTCACCTTCTCAAAGAAGGAGATCAGATTGGTTTGACACGATCTACCTTTAGTAAATCCGTGTTGCAATTCGTCCCAATTACCATTGACCTCTATGTCCTTAACTACTTTCTCCCTTAAAATTTTTTCCAAGACCTTACATACTACAGACGTCAAGCTAACAGGCCTATAATTACCCGGATCACTTTTATTCCCTTTCTTAAAAATAGGAACTACATTAGCAATCCTCCAGTCATACGGCACAACCCCCGAGTTTATCGATTGCTTAAAAATTCTCGCTAACGGGCTCGCAATTTCACGCGCCAGTTCCTTTAATATCCTCGGATGGAGATTGTCCGGCTTCTCCGATTTCGTCCCATTAAACTGTTCAAGAACGGCCTCTACCTCAGTTGCGGTAATATCCACTTCCATATCCACATTCCCGTTTATTATCCCTCCATCATCGCTAGGCTCCTCACTAGTCTTATTAAAAACTGAGGCAAAGTACTTGTTTAGATGTTGGGCCATGCCTAGGTTATCCTTAACCTCCATTCCATCCTCAGTGTATAGCGGCCCCACTTCTTCTTTCTTTGTTTTCTTCTTATTTATGTGGCTGTAGAACCTTTTACTATTGGTTTTGATTCCCTTTGCAAGGTCCAGTTCAATGCGGCTTTTAGCCTTCCTCACTTTATCCCTACATGTTCTGACCTCACCAAGGTAGCTTCCCTTACTGATCCTGCCTTTCTTCCACTCCCTGTAAGCTTTCTGCTTTTTTCTAATCCCCTCTCTGAGTTGCTTGCTCATCCAGTTTGGCCTTCAACTCCTGCCCATGGTTTTTTTCCCCTTTCTTGGGATGCAGGCTTCCGACAGTCTCCGCAGCTGCGACTTAAAGTAATTCCAGGCCTCCTCCACATTTAAATCCACAAGTTCCTCCATCCAATCCACTTCCCTAACTAATTTCCTTAACTCTTTAAAATTAGCCCTCGAGAAGTCGAAAACCCTAATCCCAGATCTACATTTGTTTATCCTTCCATCTAGTTTGAACTGAATCAGCTCATGATCACTCGAACCAAGGTTGTCCCCTACCACCATTTCTTCTACGAGGTCCTCACTCCTCACCAACACCAAATCTAAAATGGCATCCCCTCTCGTAGGTACTTCAACTACTTGATGAAGAAATCCATCCACTATCACATCCAGAAAAATCTGACCCCTATTATTCTTGCAAGCACTTGTCCTCCAGTCTATATCCGGGAAGTTGAAGTCCCCCATAATCACACATTTCCCCTTTGTGTTTACTTCATTAAAGACATTAAAGAGGTCTCTATCCATATCCAAATCAGATCCCGGCGGTCTATAGCACACCCCAAGCACTATCTCAGGGGAAGCTCTAGTTGCTTTTTTACCCAGTGTGATTTTTGCCCAGACAGACTCTGTCTTATCCATTCCATCGCTTCTTATTTCACTACAGTTAATTTCATCATTGATGTACAAGGCTACTCCACCACCTTTGCCTTTCTTCCTGTCTTTCTAAACAGCACATAGCCTTCAATACCCGTGCTCCAGTCATGAGTACTATTCCACCAGGTTTCGGTTATCCCTATAATATCCGGTTTCACTTGTTGCACCAGTAGCTCCAGTTCCTCCATCTTGTTACCTAAGCTCCTCGCATTAGTGTACAGACATTTTAATTTTTGGCGTTTGGCGTCAGTGACATTCTTTCCCCCATTGTGCACAGACCTTCTACCACCAGCATCACCCGTTACTCTGGTTTCTACTCCACTATTCCTCCTTGGATCAATTCTTTGGACCGCAAGGGTATCCCCTCTCACTTTGTTTACTTCCCTCTCCAGGTTATATTCCGGCGTGGAGATCTCCTGAACATCTCCCAACCATCTCCCCCAACTTCCTAGTTTAAAGCTCTCTTGATGAGGTCGGTGAGCCTCCATCCTAGAATTCTATTTCCCTCCTTGCTTAGATGAAGTCCATCCTGCGCGAACAGTCGTCTCTCCGTAAACGCTTCCCAATGACCGTACATCCCAAAGCCCTCCTTATAACACCACTGCCGGAGCCATCTGTTGATCGCCATAATCTTGTCACCATTATCATCATCATTATTATGTATGTTTTCTAGATGAAAATCATAATGGAATTTACTAAGTGTGGTAAAGCATGTGACACTTTTTGACTAGAGACATGATGAGGAAGAATTACTTGTTAAAAAACAGCACAGAGTCAGGAACAACACCCAAGGCTCATGATGCCAGTTCCCTGATGTTCAGATTGTAAGCCCCATTCTCGTCTCAGAGCCACGATTAGAACCCAGGAGCTCAGACTCACAGTCCCAACTGCTCTAACTGTTAGACCCCACTCCCCTCCCAGAACTGGAAACAGAACCCAGGAGTCCTCAGTCTTAGACTCCACTGCCCCAACCATAGGGCTCATTTCCATCCTAGACGACCAGATCCAAAGTCCATTGAAGTCAGCGGGACTATTCTCTTTTACTCTGGTAAGTTTGCAGTGGGGCCAGAATCAGGACCAGTTCCCAGGAACATTAGAAAAAACTCTCTGTGGAAGCTGAGCAGTGCTAGGCAGTAGTGTGTTTCAGGGAGTGGGGTGATGGGCTCATCTCGGAACACTCTCATTGCTTAGACAGTGCTGACCCCATTACTCCAGCATGGCCATCGTGGGGGCTGTTGTACTGCGAGTGGGGTGGGATGCTCAATTTGAGACACTCTTCCCCCTTATTCAATGCTTCTAGTAGTGCCCAGTGTGGCACTAGGGGGCACTGAGGCACAGGGACAGACTCTGTAGGATTTTCTCAAGTTGATTGACTCTAATGTCCCAGTTCAGCAATAGGGGTCACTGTGCGGAGAGGAATAGGGTGAAGGACTCATTAAGGGACATTCTCATCTGTGGGTCAACACTAACCCCAATGCTCCAGCATAGATCCAAGGGATGACACAATGCAAATTGCTCAGTGGAGTCTCACTTCGGGAGGGCACTGTTTTCTCTTGGTCCATGTTGATATCCTGAGCCTGAGCCAGGCACCACGTGGCCCTGTGCTGCAAGGAGTTGGGTGAGATGCTCAGCAGTGGACCTGCTCCCATAAGAATGGCTGCTTACCACAGTGCCCCAGAATGGTGCTCAGAGGCCCTATGCTGCAGGAGGGAGTAGAGTGGATCAGCAGGGGGCGCTCTCCCCTTGGAGTTTGTGATGACCCACAAGGACCCATCCCAGTGAAAGGACATGCTGTTTCTGATTGAAGTTATATCTTTTGGATGATCTGTAAATTAAGGATCCTTCCTGACCACCTGTTGTCATCAACAAGTCCTTGGGGCTGTTCACAACAGGAAGAGACAGCAGGGGCATGTGCACACACGAATTGAGCATGGCTCATTCTATTCAAAGGGGTGCGGGGGCAGCCACACAAACACATGTACACATTGAGCAGGGCTTCCCATTCCCTTGTGGTTACCTATCTACTGTTTGCAACACTCATCATTATGACAAAAGTATAAACAAAGGCTTGTGATGTTTTGTGACTTAAAGCTGTCTTATGAAAGGAGACTCAAAGAGCTTGGCTTGTTTAGCCTAACCAAACGAAGGCTGAGGGGAGACATGATTGCTCTCTATAAATATGTCAGAGGGATAAACAGTAGGGAGGGAGAGGAATTATTTAAGCTTAGTACCAATGCAGACAGAAGAATAAATGGATATAAACTGGCCATCAGGAAGTTTAGATGTGAAATTAGATGAAGGTTTCTAACCATTAGAGGGGTGAAGTTCTGGAACATCCTTCCAAGGGGAGTAGTGGGGGCAAAAGAGATATCTGACTTCAAGACTAAGCTTGATAAGTGTATGGAGGGGATGGTATGATGGAATAGCCTAATTTTGGCAAGTAATTCATCTTTGATTATTAGCAGGTAAATATGCCCAATGGTCTGTGATGGGATGTTAGATACGGTGGGATCTGAGTTACTCCATATAATAATTCTTTCCTGAGGTCTGGCTGGTGAGTCTTGCCCACATGCTCAGGGTTTAGCTGATCACCATATTTGGGGTCAGGAAGGAATTTTCCTAAAGGACAGATTGGTAGAGGCCCTGGGGTTTTTTACCTTCCTCTGCAGCATGGGGAACAGGTCACTTGCTGGAAGATTCTCTGCACCTTGAAGTCTTTAAGCCACAATTTGAGGACTTCAAAAACTCAGACATAGATTAGGGGTTTATTACAGGAGTGGGTAGGTGGGATTCTGTGGCCTGCATTGTGCAGGAGGTCAGACTAGATGATCATAATGATCCCTTCTGACCTTAAAGTCTATGAGTCTACAGTTTACTTCCTTATGACAACTCATTGAGCAACTGCTCCTGTTCAGGCTAGAAGGCCTTCTACTTAAGCTAATTGCTTAAGCTGTTCTTGTATTCAATGCTGATGTAGCTGTCTGGGTCCCAGGATACTAGAGAGACAAAGTGGGTGAGGTAATATCTTTTCCTGGACTAACTTCTGTTTCTCTCACCAACAATAATGGATATTACCTCACCCATCTTGTCTGTCTAAGTAATTTTTATAAGTCTAAACCTATAGATCTTTTGTGTTTCTGTTATCTGTTCCTCACCCCTTTATCCTTTACATACTATATAACTATCGTCATTGCCTGGCTATGTGCTCTCACTTCATGGGCTACAAGTCACACACACATACATGCACACACAGAGTTTATATTTTGCATAAGATGTTTCTTTCTTCCTGCCTTAATCATCTGTTTAATACTGTTGCATGGCATTATACATTCTGCATCCCAGAGGTGCCTCCATTTCAGTGGTCTGATACAGGGACCACTAGGTACATTTTTCTTTTACATTAAATTTGATGCCTGACTAAAGTGCTCTGTGGACCTGTGTGATGAAACCCAACACAATGTGAGACAGAGGAGGTCAGATGAGATAATCTAGAGGTCCCTTTTGTCCTTAAACTCTGTGACTCTCTGATGATATGAAATACACCAGTGATATGTGACCGTAAGCGTTTGGGATGAAGCAAGCACAGATATGGTAGAAGTGAATCTTAAAGACAAACAAATGGAATCTCTCACTGCCAAACAGCCACAGAAGAGCAGAAGTGATTATCTCATGTTTTTTCAAAGACACAAACTACAGCACTAACTCTGTAGGGAAATGTTGTTAGGCAACAGCTACAGGCCGTTGTATCATCCTTGTTGCTCTACATGAAATGTCCATTCAATAGCAGTGGGAACTGAGGTCTCCTGATACCTGAAACTGTGCCATAGCCACAGAACCATTCTCCTGGAAATTCAGCACGTGCACATACACACACACACACACACACACACACGAAAGGGCTCATCCCCTTCAATGGGGGCAGCAGATGCACACGTGCACACACATACATTCAATGGGAATCAAAGACAGAAAATTAAATCAAACAACTGAAGCAAACTCTAGCGGCGCACTAGGCAGAGAGAACTACACAGAACAATTTAAAACAAAAGAGAATGGTGTTCTCTAAATAGGGAGACCTGGTGAAGAGGTGGGAATTCTTCTGCCTCTCTTAAGAGCTGCTTTAGAGAACTTATATTGACACAAAGACTCATGCTCCAATATGCCTGTTAGTCTATAAGGTGCCACAGGACTCTTTGCTGCTTATATTGACATTTGTGAGTACTTTCCTCAATACAAGCATTGCAGTAAATATAGAGCTGGCTGGAAAATGGAGTTTTCATCTCATGGCATATTCCAATATTTGTTTTCATCCCGCATTGATAAGAAAGTTGAAATATCAAAAAGCCTAAATTTTGATTCAGAAGCATCAATATGAAATATAACAGAAAATTGACAACTGTCCTCAACGTCAGCATTTTCTCATGGAAAACTCATAGAAAGCTGGGCATGTGGGAGATGATTTTGTAGGTGTGCTCAGTGGCTGCTTATGGGATTGGGTCCCATTCAAAAGCCAAATGTGAGGGGTGAGGCATGTGGCCTGCTCACCTTATAGCTCAGCTTGGCAGCATGCAATTTCTATTTTTTATATTTTTGATGGATAATATCAATGTTTATTTTTAAGCATTTCTGAGAATGTTTATTTTTTGTTTAAATTTGCAAAGAGAATTATGGGGACATCAGAAAATAGTGGTCTCAGACAATAATTATTTAATGATGGTAGATATTGAGATTCAAAAAGTTAAAGCAGTGATTCTCAAACGTTTGTACTGGTGACCCCTTTCACATAGCAAACCTCTGAGTGTGATTCCCCACTTATAAATTAAACACACTTTTTAATATATTTAACACTATTATAAATGCTGGAGACAACACAGGGTTTGGGGTGGAGGCTGACAGCTCACGACTCCCCACATAATAACCTCATGACCCCTGGAGGGGTCTCGACCCCAAGTTTGAAATCCCGAGTTAAATCTTTAGAATACTTAAAACACAAATGGTCAACATCACATGTCAACATATACAAAGTAAAATCCTTAAATGAAACTCTAATAAGTTCTCAAGCAGCATTTTAATTGCTTTGTCTATTTGTACATTTTAATTGCCATTGATGGAAATAATGGTTCATCAGTTTGTGTCTATGGTGAAATCAATGAAATCAATGTTTACTGAAATTTACCCATAGAAATCTAAATCTTCTGAGCCTTCCTATAACTTTTAGCCCAGTGGTCTGTTGGGATTTGGTGGTTCCCAGTGAGTCTCATGCTGGGTAAAAATCAAGGGACTTCGATCCAATGCGATTCAATTCAATAAAGCTTTATTCAACATGTGCACAAAAATAGCCCCTGGTACAAAGAATCAGGCAGAGTCCCTCCAGCAAGGAGCCCCTCCCCTTGCTACTTTATAGCACATGGTGCTTATATAACAAGTTATATAACAACTTACATAACATGAATCTCTTACCAATCAGAGTTAAACAAACCCATATATGGGTTTGTTTATCACATGCTCATAGTGCTCCAGTCCACATGCTGAGCTCACACCCCTCCCCATGGCCTTCTCCAGAATGTTCCTAGGCCCGTGAGCCACAGCATGCTTCCCTATGCATAAGCACCCTGTAAATCACATTTTATCTAAAGTAAACACAACAATACCCTTCAGGTCAAAGCACTGATCTGGAATGTGGAAGAGCTAGTTCATGCCCCTCCTCAGGCATGGGGGAGAAACAATTCCAAGAAGTCTCCCTTCTTTAAGGAACATTTTTTAACCAATGGGTTATGGAATATTCTGATTTGGGCCTTCCCCAGTCTCTCCTGTGGATGCTGTTGCACTCTAGATAAATAATTAGAACTGAGGCACACAGATTTATGCCCTAACTATGGCCCTACAGAGTCATTCTCACTCTCTATATCTCTGACCTACTAACTATTCCACTGTGGATAAATACTTAAATAGTCATTGGGCCAGAGAGTTAAAATTAATATCAGTGATCCAGATTCACCATTAGATCTCCTTGCAACAAGATATCAATGAGCCTAGAGAGATTCAGAAAGATACTGGACAACTATATGAATAAGGGGCCAATAAGAATTAAAAAAATAAAAATATAAAAAAGCCCAATAAATACTTCACATCATAAGTGAACCTAGACTGGAAGATACAGAAACCTTTGTTCTTCAGAGTATATATAAACGTCTGACTGATGGAGACTAGCATTAAATTTTCCCAGTGTGCAAGTTCTTTCATAATTACACAATTCAAATTTTCTCCCACCATCATCTGAGGCATCTATTATTGGCCTATATCACAGAGAGGAGATGATAGATTATTGGTCTGATCTATTCTGGAAATCTATTCTGACTGCCTAGAAATCTATTTCTTCATAATACCTTGTGGCTTTTCTCCAAAGCTGAGAAACTACAACTTATTTTTTAATCCTAATATATTTTTGCCAGCAGATCAGAATGCAGAATCCTCAGTGGAACAATGCCGAATCCCTATTATTCTGCTATTGGCTAGAGCTCCAAGTGCCTTGGGGCCCCTGGCTGAAACTGATGCACGTCTAAAATGGAAGGAATTTGGGGAAGTGAGCAAAGAGTCTGGGATTCCTTACAAAGCAGAAGGAAGATAGGTGCCCAACTCCCACTGAATGTCAAAGGAAGTTGTGCGCCTAAAGCCTTTAGCACCCTTTGATAATCCCATCCATGACACCAGATCATTTCTCTGGATAAATAACTGATCTGTGCCAAAGCAAGGAAATAGCACTATCAAATATCTTTATCTTAGCTCATGTTCCACTGCTTGGCTTCCTTCTTGCCAGCTCTCTGCATGTGTGACTCCAGGCAGAAACCTTCAGGGGAGCAGTAGCTCCAATCTGCTGCCAAGGTAGTGTCATTGTTGGGCGTAGGTGATCTCTCATGTAAGGGAAAGCTAAGATTCTATTTGGCTTGACCTCCAGCCTTTCTTACAAGGTACTAGATGCTGCAAATGTCTCCAAATCCTATTGAAATCAGGGGATTCAACAGAACTCTTTGCCTGGCAGTATAAAATAATTTCCCAGGGAGGGCTAGATAATGAGATATTAGGGTTGATCAGAGCTATTGATAAATTCATTGATTCAGATTTACACAAGAACAACACCTATCCAAGGGCCTAAGGACCACATTTTTCAACACATTTAGGAGCCTAGTGGGATTTTCAAAAGCATGTAGGCACCCAACAGCCACCCTAAGAGATTATTAATTCTACAGTAAAACCTTAGCAGCATCAAATGATCCTTTCAGCAAGAAGTCAGCCAGCCAGCAACTTCTCTGCCTCTCCATATCTTCATCACATGTCAAACCAGTGTCTTCATGAACATGCCTGGAAGGTCTCAAAATTTGTGGTCTTTTGGTCCAAAGTGAGGAGCAAGTTCTAATGTCTTGAAGTTCTCTCAGCGAACACTCTGCCAAAACCCCATCTCTCTTTTAGACTGAGGGACCAGCATGGATGCCTCTTATGACCACAGCTGCCATTCATCTGGTGATCCCTGAGGTGGGATATATGCACCTAAAAGTGGCAGGTTGAGTGCAGGAAGTCAGGGAAACCACACAATAAGCAGAGATTTAAATATGAATGGACAAAATGTATTCCCAGTGCAGGGAGGTCCACTAGGGATCTATTAACCCAATGGCATTGGCCCAGATTTATAATTATTCACAAATGCATGGTGCTCAGCTTGGTGTTCTGAGAGTCTGATTTTCAGAGTATCTGAGTACTGGTGAATCTAGCAGAAGTGAGTGAGATCTGTGTATGAAGTTAGATATTTGGAGCCTGAGGTGCCCAATATCAGCAGAGCCTGAGTGCAGAGTGGGTGTATAATGCTGCTGGATAGGAATGGAATAACCTCTCACACAATTTGCCCTCACCTTGCACAGGCATGAATGACAGAGAAAACACAAGGCAGGAACACTCACATCTCTTAAAACAAACAAACAAACAAACAAAAAATCAGAAGCAATAGATTACACAGATGTTAAAGAAACTAAACTCACCTGAGGTCTTTTTGCCGAGTGCAGATCATGTGAGGATTTCAAACTGATGTGCAGTTTCTGTACACATGCAGGTGACAAGACCTTCTATCCCTAAAAAAAACACATCAAATTAGCCTAACTCTGAATAGGCAAATCCTGGTAAATACAAAGGGATATGGATGGACGTAGATCTGACAGAGAGACCTAATCTTTATCTAGATGAATAAAATCCTTCATTCATTTTAATCCAAGAGGACTCACTTATACCAGGAGAATGGATGGTGTAACATTCTGTTACCTTTAGGATTTGATCCCTGAAGTTTACTCTGCCTAACAATCTGTGTCACTCATTCACCAACACTTAATGCCACATGTGTTTGTGTGCAATAAGGGACAGATCTTCCTTGAGTGTCAACCAGCTTCAGAAAAGAGCTACCAGGATGAACTGAGGTCTGGAAAACTAGTCTTATAACAAGAGGCTAAAGGAACCTGATCTATTCATTTTACTAAAGAGAAGGTTAAGAGGTCACTTTTATCATGCAGACGTTATTAAGTTTGGGACAGGAATGACTGGGTCCCTGTTATGCTGCAGATAAGAGAAGATGATCATAATGGTTCTTTCTGGCTTTAAATCTATGAATATACAAAGTTAATTGAGGAAGATCCTAAATAAAGTTCTGACCTTTGCTTCATGTTATTTACATTAATTATTTAGGCTGTGGTTTTCCAAAGTAACTAATGAAGCCAAAGACTCAATTCTGATTGAAATTCAATGGCTGTTGGGTGCCTAACTCCCTTAGGCTCCTCTGAAAACCCCAGCCTAAACTCTTTACCATATACAATATAAAATGGGATCTGGGACTCCTAATATAAAGATGAGTGTTCAGTGTCAACAGGTTAGATTGCTGAGTATATTAAGATCAGCAGAGCAACGGCATTCATGTTGGCTATACAGCACTGGACCATAGGATCATTCCCACCATCTCTCTGGCTCAATGCATATTTAATAATATCTCCAGTGTGGAAGAGTTTTAACAAGAGAAATTCAAAGATATTTACATCCAAGTATTCCAGAGCCCAGTGGGTAGAACACTCAGCCGAGAGGCAGAGAACCGTTATTCAAATGTCTTCTCCTCAGGTCAAATGGGGAATTCAACTGGAATAGCCAACATCTTGGGTGAGTTGCCTAATCACTGGATTAAAGGGTATGAAGGTGGTTATGGCTATGTCTTTCCTGTCCCCCCAGCTATTTTGTGTGGAGTTAGGTGTGTTACCAGACTGGGACCCACAGGCCAGAAAGGCATGTGCAGCATGCTGGGGCTTAAGCATGAGATTGAAGTCCAGGTGTCTGCTTGATGCAGCAGTGTACATGCTCAGAAGCAGAAACTAAAGTACCTAGGGGACTTTTACAGCAAAAATGTAGGTGCTGAGTTAGTTTAGGCACCTACAAAGTGAGGCAGTAGTCATGTGGGGTTTCATGGCTTGCAGTAGTGCCTAAAACTGGGATATTGGCACCTAAGTCTCTTTGTGAATCTGGGTGCATGTGCCTCCAAGATAATTGCTAGAGAACACTGCTACCATTGGTGCCCTGAAGAGACATACAGGCTGGGATTCTTGAAAGTGGCTAACTCACTTAGTCCCCACTGAACAGTCCAGGCTAACAATTATCTTCTGAACTGCAGAGTCCTTCCCTTAGCAATTCTTCCTTTATTAATATCTAGGGGCAAAATTTTAAACAACAACATTTTTGTCTGCACTCACGCTTACTTTCATTGATATAAATCAGAGTCTAAGCTGGACTCCAGTCCAAGTAACTGAGAAAAGAGACCAGCATTTGGGCCCAATCCTGAAAGCCTTGAAGTCTGTATATGGAGAGATTTGTTCTCCTCTCTCTTACTTCAACTCTTATTCTTTGCACTATGAGACTGCCAAAAAATCTTCATCAGAATCAGGCTCCCATTGTGCTGGGCACTATACAAATATATAATAGGACATGGTCCATAATTACATGCATTACAGTTGTGTCTAGAAGCCCCAGTTGAGAACAGGACCCTATTGTGTAGAACAAACACATAGGAAAAGAAAATCTCTATCTCACACTTTTGTCAATCTAGATAGACAAGATAGACAAAGATTGAGAGGGGAAACAGATGCAGAGAGAGGAAGTGACTGGTCAGCAGGTCTGTGGCAGAACCAGAACCCAGGAGTAGAAACTAGGTCATCTGGATTCTATTTACTAGACTAAACTCTATCTCAATAAACTATGCTTCAAGCCTGTCATACAACAGGCCATTCATAGCTCAAAGGAAATAATTTCATTAGCTTTTCTGAGAGTTGCATCAGGCCCTAACTGGACAAAGCATAAGAACGTATCTAAGTATGCTGCTGGAAAACTGTGTCCGTTGCTGGTGTTCACAATTCAAGAAGGATGTTGATAAATTGGAGAAGGTTCAGAGAAGAGCCTTGAAAATGATTAAAGGATCGTAAAATATGTCTTATGGAGAAATACTTGAGGAGGTCAGTCTATTCAGTTTAAGAAAGAGAAAGTTAAGGGATAAGTTGGTTACAGTCTATATGTATCTACATGGAGAACACATATTTAATAATGGGCTATTCCATCTAGCAGAGAAAGATCTAACATGATCTATTGGTTGGAAGTTGAAGCTAGACAAATTCAGACTTGAAATAAGGTGTAAGATTTAATAAAGTAATTAACCACTTTAGAAATTACAAAAGGTCATGGTGGATTCTCCATCAAGGGAAATTTTTAAATCAAGATGGGATTTTTTTCTAAAAGATCTGTTCTAGGAATTACTGTGGAGAAGTTCTATGGCCTATGCTCTCCAGGATGACTAGGTGTTCACAATGGTCCCTTCTGACCTCGGAATCTCTGAATCCATTAATGTATATGGTACCTCTTTTGTATCACATGTGGGGTTAAGGAGTGAGATTGTGCTTCTGTCAGGGACAGGCATTTCTTTGGCTTTTAGTTGTTTTTATACCTTCCGCCACCCTCACCCAACCCCCCTCACCCGTTCTGACTGGTTGCTTGATCTTATCTAGGAAGAGGAGTTGAGACAGGACTTTCCTTCTACTGTATACTCATATACTGAACTCCCACTCTACCCAGCAACACTGCAGCTCTCTCTCTTATCTCTTTTCACCCCATCTTTTTGTGGGCAGATGTAACACACGGTGTCTTTATTCTTTGTTCACCAGGATATAAGTGCTTTAAGGATATAAATATATCAAATGTCAAATGGGTACAAAATATAAGCAGACATACAGGCCTGAATACTACATTATCATTGCTAATACTCCTAACACCTGCTTTCTTCACGTAACATCCAGGGCCCCATTTCAGCACCTAATTCCCTTAGGCCCTTTAGGAAGGATGTCTTAAGGTTAAGACCCTAGAGTAAAACATAATCATTATAACTGATCTAACTTTGACACTTTTTCCTAATGTAGATACACGGCAAAAATCCTGTAGCTTGATTTATCTCATGGAGTTGTGTCTAGGCTAAAAATCAAGTGAAAATTTGGGTTTACCTAGCATGCATTAGCTCGAACTATACTCAATGCCAATTCAAGTTCAGTCTAAATCCCTAGTGTTGGGATTCTTTGCGCATTGATTTTCAAATTTAATGCTACTCTAACCCAAAAGCTTACATTGTTTTAAGTAGAAATAAATCAAGGATGGATATCAACATAATGAGCCAGGTCCTCAGCTGGTGTAAATTGAAATAGGTCAGTTGAAACCAATTGAAATACACCTGTTTATGGCACCTAACAGTTTGGCCCTATAACTGTTTGCATGAGTGCTTTTATCTAGACCAGGAATAAGCAACCTTTGGCATGCGGCCCATCAGGGACATCCACTGGCGGGCTGGGATAGTTTGTTTACCTGCAGCAGCCACAGATTCTGCCAATCGCAGCTCCCACTGGCCATAGTTCACTGTTCTAGGCAAATGGGGTCTGCGGGAAGTGGTGGCCAGCACATCCCCGGGCCCGGGCCACTTCCCACAGCCCCCATAGGCCTCGAAAGGTGAATTGTGGCCAGTGGGAGATGCGATTGGCTTAACCTGCAGATGCTGCAGGTAGACAAACCATCCCAGACTGCCAGCAGATTTTCCTGATGGACCATGTGCCAAAGGTTTCTGATCCCTGATCTAGACTAAATTGATTGCCAATTGTGTATCAGTGTCAACAAGTTGAAAGAACTCAAAATATCTAGATAGTGCAGTCCTCACAATTCTTCGATTTATATTATAATTTTATTGAAAAAAGATAAAACCTAGAAATGGTTACATTGCATGAGAAACTTGAATTTTCCCTAGTGTTCTTGTCAGAGCAGTTTTCACATCTTTATTTTTCAAGCTATAGATGATGGGGTTCAACATCAGGGTCAAGATGCTATACTGGATGGAGAACAGTTCATCTAGAAACAGGGAAGCAACTGAGCTAGGTTTCATGTACTGGGATAGAACTGTCATAAACAATAAAACCACCACAATGAGATGGGAGCTGTATATAGAGTATAGAGAAGGCTTTATGTCTTCCCTCCGTGGAGCGTATTCGGAGTATAGTGGAGATGATGTGAATGTAGGAGACCAGGGTGAAGAGGAAGGAGCTGAAACCAAATATCACAGCAGAAGAAAGAAGAGCTATTTTACCGGTGAAGATTCCAGTACAAGACAGTTGTAATAGCGGAGGGAGCTCACAGCTGAAATGCCTGATTTCACTGGGCCCACAGAAGTGTAACTTTAACACAGGGAGAGTGTTGACCAGTGAATACAAGAGCCCCATTCTCCAGGACCCACTCACCAACTGTCTGCTCACTCGTTTGTTCATGGTCCCCACAAAATGCAATAGGTGACATATGGCAGCGTATCGGTCATAAGCCATTGCTGAGAGCACAAAAACTTCAGTACCAGCGGAGAGCAGGATGGAGACCATCTGGGCAAGGCAGCCATTGACAGAAATGGTTTTGTGCTTTGCTAGGAAATTCACCAACATCTTAGGGACAATGGCTGACGAATAACAGATATCCATAAAGGACAAATGAGAAAGGAAGAAGTACATGGGGGTGTGGAGGTGAGGATCAGCCCTTATCACCAGCATAATTATCACATTCCCTACCATAGTGATTAGGTAAATAACTAAAAACAACAGGAAGAGGAAAAATTGAAGTTCCAGGTAATTAGAAAGTCCCACAAGAATAAATTCATTCACATTGGTTTGGTTTTCCATTCACATATAGTTGTCTGTATGAAGAGAAAAAGAAATGAAATTAATCAACATAACAGGTTATGGAATTTCAATGAGATAGATAGATAGATAGATAGATAGATAGATAGATAGATAGATAGATAGATAGATAGATAAAACCCAGACACAGATGGACAAATTCACATTTCTAATTGAACACTCTAAGTTGGATAAAAATAAAGTGTGTCCTATTCCATGTGGATTTACACAAATATTTTCTTTGATTACACTGGTGTCAACACAGTGTCCAATTAATTCTCCTGTTTGACCCCATTTCTCATGTTGTGAGCCATACAAGAGAGATCTGCTTTTAGAAACCTCATGTAAAGCCTTGTTTCTAAACCAGATCCCATATCATCCATCCAGTGCACTGTGTTGGCTTACAGGTAGACAAAAAGTATCTAAATTGAAAATAACCTTCCAACCTCTGCTGTTTTTTGTCAGATAACTTTGTAAAGCAGCACAGTGATTGGTATAAATAAGTCTCATTAACTCCTGTGTTACTCTAACTTTTCCCCAGCACAACTACAATGACTTGAGTGGAGTGGGCAGTGGTGAATTGAGCCCCATAAGTGATAGGTTTGCAAATCGAAGATGTTTTACACTAGTTTCCAAAACTGAACATTAAACATGGGGTATGTACATCGGGATGTGTTCTCTCTTTCTAGTGTAATGTTATTGGCCAAGATTTGCCAAAGTAGATGGTGATTTTGATTTTCTCAAATTTGACTGGTTGACTTGAGAATCCATAAAGGGGCTTGATTTTCAGAAATTGCTGGGCATCCTGGTCTGAAATTCTGACACATATTTGACTCCATTGTCTACACGCGTTCTGCTGTCAACCAAATTCGTATAACCCCATTGACATAAAAAATCAATCCCAATAGACATTTTGGTTGATGACACACAAGAGGGAGAAGAATGTCTCTCAAACTTCCTTAGCATTGTCTGTTACAGCTATCTCCTGTTCCATTTTGTTTCTTACAGCTGTCCCCAGACTTCATTTTGTTTTCTGTTCTCCTGTGGGCGCCCTTCCCTGGCTGTTAAGTTGTGCACCAGGGCCACTGCCCTTCTCAAAGGGAGGGCCCCCTAAGTTGTTTAACAAGAGTCATTGCCCTTCTCAAAGGGATGGATACTTGTGCTGCATGCTAAGTGGGACCACTGCTCTGTTCAAAGGGTTAGTCCTGTTGTCACCTCGCTAAACCTAGGCTTGGTGTAGGGCAGGCAATGTCTAGAGCTGCAAGACCCATTATGTTTTTAAGATCCTGGGCATGAGTCATAGTCTTATGTGCTCTTGAGTCACCTATTGCACAGGACTCTGCCCAGACATGTCTCTGGGCTTACCTTCAGTTTTTCCCTGTGCTTCCTCCCCTGTGACAGAGGGAGGCTATCAGGATTACTGGCGGGAGACTGCCTAAGTTTGCCTTTAAAACCAGACATTTTTGAAACACACCTCAGAAAGGTTCTTGCATTGCTGCCTGGTCTGATCAGCCAGGGGTTCTGGGGGGTCCTTTCTCCGCTCTCATTTTATTTTTGAGCTTACCCCCGGTTTTTACCCCCCCCCCACGAAGAACGAATTGCTACCTGAGAGATCTCCTGATTATTGAGACCGTACCGAGCCCTCCTTGCTGATTCTGATGTTGCTGCTGCTTCTGCCTTTGCTGCTGCCTTGGGGACTGGTAAGAATCCCTCTGTGAAACTTTCTGCACTTTTATTTTATTACTTTAGCTGCTGGCTCTGTTTCCCTAGCACACAGACTCAAGCTAAGCCTTGGTCTGTGTCTTTAAAACCTCTCTTAAACTCAGCAGCGCTTTCCTGCTAAAAATAAGCTTGTGCCGCTGCTAAGCTCCGCTCCCTGCTTTCAGCTGTAGCCACCTTTCCTTGGAAGCTTTATCCTGGGTACATACCACTCTGCCCTCTGTAACTTCCCCATAGCATAAGGTGCACCGTAGGTTTTGCTTTTTAGTTTAATAAGTCATAGTTTGCTAAGACTGTAGAGCTTGTAAGTTTCTGTGATATTTGTTATTTTGCCTAATTGTTGGTTAAGATAAGTTTAGAAAATGATTGCCTGGTTGTATTCTGTAGCTGCTTGTCATTTTATATAAGTTTAATTAAGTTAGAGGATAGATAAGGTTATTGCTGTTTAAATCCATCTTCCTGCTGTCCCGATCTCTCCCTGAACTTTCCCGTGTTTGTTTTTCCCCTGCTCCAATCTCCCCCTCTGTGTACTTCTCCGTGTCTCCCTGTTAAAACCCCTTGCTGCTTCTCCCTCTGTGAAACTTCCCAAACCCTTTGCCGCTTTTTTTTCCCTTTGTTTTTGATGTCCGCTTGTTGCTTAAACCTTTCTCTAGCCCTTCTTTACGCTTCTCCGCTGCCCCTCCCCTACCGAAGATCACCATCACACTGCTCTGTTGTCCTTACCCTGCAGGGCTTCAGAATCTCTCGCTACTTCCAGCCGCACTCTCCTCTCTTCTGCATACCACTAATCACTCACTCCCCTCCCCTCTCCTGTTTCTTGACCCAGCCTTTATATTGATGTTGTACTGTAACTCACATTTGACTTGTAATTATAACACCCCATTGGTTGCCTCCACTTTTCTGATATACTTTGTATTTACATTGATGCCACTGTGTTACATTGTGTATCTAGCTATTAACTCACATAGAAGCTACCATTTTATTTTGCATTTCTTTTGGGTATGCTTTGCATTTCCACACTGTATCTAGAGTTGCTTATTGACTGTACTGTATCCCATTGTGCTGAACCCCACTATTAGAACTCCCTACATTGTTCAATAAGAAGAACCCCCCCCATCGTTGTCTATTGTAAACACCCTATGCACCCCATCCCATCGTATTTCATTATTAAATTCCCACCACTTCCTTTTTTTCCTTTAATAAAGAAATTAATTGGAACCCCATCTGTGTGGTAATTGCTCCCCAAGATCCCATATACCTGCAGGCAGGGACAAGCATCACTGTCTCTCCATCTCGTTTTTGGTCAGTAACCTCAACACATGCTGAAGAGAATGGAGATGACGTGAGCTGAAGGATAGGATTGGTTGAAAAGTAGGTGTCATTGATACATAAGCAAATGGCAGAATAGAACAGCACTTCACAGCCCATTTCACTGAGCTGGATTTGCTGCATGGACCCCTGCACCCACGTGTGGAGTCCCACTGAGGTAAATGGGGTTCCAGATAGGCACAGGAGTCCATTCGTACAGACCCAGTTACCACACCAGGGCCAAAATCTGTTGTTCTGTGACCAGTTATGGATGCCTCTCAGAGCGCTCTTTCTGTTCAGCTGATTGATAATGAAATCCACAGCATGCACATGTTACTAACAAAAGCAATCATGTGTTCTTCTTATTACAGCCATTGTCTTCCCTTCCATTCCCAGTTGAGGACACCAGTTCTCAGCCTGTCCTAATTTGGACTATAAGTTCTTCAGGACAGAGCCTTTGCCTTTTGAATAATCTCTAGAGCCATACCGAGGAAATTGCACAAATGTTTGACATGTCTTATAAATGATTGGCTAACACTTTTAAACTTGGGTGCCTACAGTTAGGCATTGAAATCTCCATTTAGGCAACTCAGTAACTGACCTGATGCTCAGAGACATAAAGTACCCACAAATCTCTATGGATATCAATGGGAGTTCAAAGTGCTCAGCATCTCTGATAAGCAGGCAACGTATCTGGAGTGATGATGTATTGTATTTTTTGTTCAAAATATTTTTATTCAAAATTTCCCATTTTTACAGTGAAAATCTGATCCTCCAAAACATGTATAAAAAAATCTGGTTCAAAAGCCCAAAGATGTTTTTTATTCATCCTTTCAAACACAGAAAGCAACAACAAAAGGATTTCAAAAGAAAATCAATTTTCCAAAGAAACGTTTTCTAAAGTTTGATTTTAGCTTTCAGCCAAAATAATAATAATAATAATAATAATGAAAAATTAAAACAAACAAATGAAAAAACAGAAAATAAAGCAAACATTCAAATACTCATCAAATTTTTTTAATACATTTTTTTGCCAGAAGCTGGGAATGGTCGGCAGGGGATGGATCACTTGATGATTACCTGTTCTGTTCATTCCCTCTGGGTCACCTGGCATTGGCCACTGTTGGAAGACATGATACTGGGCTAGATGGACCTTTGCTCTGATCTAGTATGGCTGTCCTTACATTCTTTAAATTTCTCTTGAAAAACTATGGGCAATTTTTGACCAGCTCTGACTATTATTACTAGTTTTGATGATGGTAATTTGGCAGCTGACTGTTTCAAATATGCATTTTGAGTTGCCCTAGAATAGACACTTTTGGGGAAGAAGGCCTAAATCCTTATTCGATTGACTTCCATGGCAAAATTCCCATGACTTCACTAGAGGTAAATTTGACCCCGTGTGTTCACATGAAGCTGCCTTCTTGTAAAGTGCTTTCAGATCTGCTGGGGGCAAGTTTTAGATGTGATTTAGGTATTAGTAGTCTTTGTCTATCTTCTTCCTGTTTCTGTATTGTCTTGCATATTGTGTAGTGACCAACACCTACATAAACTGTGTATAAATTGCAACCAAATCTGAATGTTATCATTTTCCATCCACTTTGTATGGAGAGGTATAAATTCTGCCATGTGGCAGAAGCTTCAAGACAGGGCAAACCCAGTGATTCAGATTCTCAGTTCAATGGAACTGCACCAGTTTATACTAGTGTAAGAATCAGCCCAATGTATTTACCGAAATGAGCGGTGTGGAAAAAGTCTACTCACCAAGATAAGTTGACAGTCTCTTTGTGATTTCTCTAGGCTTGTTATCACCCTTCTATGAAGTTATCCCCGTTTCCTCAATATGGGTGACTAGTGCTAGAAAGCCTGAGTGAATTGGTTAGCAGAAAGATAACTTTCCTACAAAGAGATGAAAAGTCAGCCAAGTCTTTGTGTTTTGGCTACATTTTCTTAACCAAACTGAATCAAATAGACTGGCAGTGAAACTACCTGATCCAAAGTGTTCTATAGAAGTTTGTTCTAGCTTTCTTGAATGTTCTACTCTTCTGGGATAACCACCTTTCTATAGCTATGTGATTATATAAAATAACCTGTCTATTTTTTATATGGCTTCTAGTCTTTGGCCTTTAATCTTCCTGAAAATCAGGGCGTGTATTATACAAATGTGCATTCATTTTCAAGAGCCATATTTTGGACACTAGTTGTCATCTTCCTCCTCCTGATATCTTATGAATCTTCATATTATTATTTTTATTACCCCATTAGCACCAGGAGACCCCAACTGAGATAATGGCCCCATTGCCACCCCCCCAGCAGGAACCTTTCCCACTTGCCTTCCCAATGCTGGAGCCTTTCTTTGCAGCATCACAGTTACACATGGGCACAGCCTGTCTTTCACTCTGGCTTGTAACTACATGTGTACTGTACTCTACATGCTGCTATACATTTAGGCATTGCCTGACATGCAGGACTTGCCCTAGAAAGCTTGTCTGTACCTGCCCCAATAAACAGAGAAAGAAAATGTTATTTCACAGCCATGGAACTTCGATACATAGCGAGGTCAACTTCAGCACAAGACCCACCTTCCTAGGAGACTGAGGTCTCTCTCAGAATGAGAAGCCCTCTGCCAATAAAGCCAAGGATTTTTGAGCAAGAATCTTCAGTCTGCCGCCTCCCCCGGCTCTGTTGGGTTATATTAGCCAACATTGACTTTGCAATCCTGTCTGGTCCCTGAAGAGGGATGACTTGCTAATTTCCACAGGGAGATACAGATTCTGAGGATAAGGTTCAGTGTTGGCAGATAAGAGTTTCTTTTGAAAGGCAGCATACCTCTATAGATGTAACAGGCTAAAGGGGAGTAAAATAAAAGCAAACTCACCTAGCTTCCAGAAAGAGATCATTGACCTTCAGACTTGTAATGCATACTCCCCGCCATAAATAGATAAAGAAACAGATTGATTGTGACACCCTCACTGATGCTGAAAAGCGCTTTACTTAATGATGCCACTGAAGTTAATGGAACTATATATAATGTATATGTAAATAATGTATATAACATATAATGGAATTGGGAGTAAAGTACTAGTTGTAGTGACTTTGTTATCACCATATAGCCTTGAAAGATAAATCTTTCTCTCTTTCTCTAATCCCCATACACATTATCTATCTATCTCTCTATCTAGTTAATATCTCCCTCCCTTCCTTCTCTCTGTCTTCTTCTCTCTCTTTCTTTCTGTGTCTCACAAATACAACATGTAACACCATCGGCTATACTTTACCCTGCAAAGTCAGCTCCCACAGGGTGAGAGGGCTATATATGGGTATTGATCAAATTGATATACTTCTCTTCTCTTGGAAAAATATATCCCTCTCCTCTTGGAAAATAAAATCCTTTACTCATCTGACTCTAAGAGCAAGAGTTAATTACTTCTGGGGAGTCCGAACACTTTCTGCTTTCCTCTGGGACAAGAATCTCTTGTGTAGAAAGCTAACAGCATTCTGCATCAGTAATGAATTATTTTGCAATGGGCAATATGACAAACCCAGAAAGCTCTACATGCTTTGATTTATTTATTGATTGATTCATTTCTAGATATGGACTAGATCCTTAGATAATGTGAATCACTACCTCTACAGTGAAAACAATGGCACAGCACTGCATTATACCAGCTGAGTCATTGGGCCAGGTTTCTAATAACAATTATACATTATCCCAGTGAATCTGTTCTTGGTAATGGACAGTGATTGTGAGGCAGGGCAGTGCTATTATTTCCATATACACAGGGAGATTTGGGGTCATAGTGGATAATCAGCTGAACATGAGCTCCCAATGTGATATCATGGCCAGCAGAGCTAATGTGATTCCAGGATGCAGAAGAAGGGGGAACCTTGGGTAGAGGTTATTTTACCTCTCACTTTGGTACTGGTGAGACCTCTGCTGGAATAGTGTGTCCAGTTCTGGTGCCCACAACTAGAGAAGGATGTTGAAAAGTTGGAGAGGGGTGAGAAATGAACTATGAGAATGAATAAAGGATTAGAAACAATGCTTTATAGTGAATGACTCAAGGAACTCAATCTATTTATCTTAACAAAGACAAGCTTATGGGGTGAGTTGACTACAGTCTATAGAATCTCGGTAAGGAACAAATATTGAACAATAAGTGTGATGCCGACAAACCAGGTGCAATATCTTGCCAAGTCTGTAGGTGTTGGCTGAGCACTGACAAATTCATAGGTGGAATCCAGACCAGCCAGTGGCACGGGAGCACTTTTTCTAGTGGGGGTGCTAAACCCTGTGTGTTCAAAATTGTGAACAACACAAAATTCTCGCTTACACCGCATGGGAGTAGAACAGCTCTGGGATTCTCCAGTATCACAAAATTATGGTAGCTTTGTTCAGACAGCACCAGCAAACTTTTCACAGTAAAACCTGGGGATGCTGCAGCAGCCCGACACCCCTTGTTCCCGCACATATGAGACCAGCTCACCTGTATGTTAATATTCTTAAAGACTGGTGTAAGACTTGTAAAGATGTGTTTAGTGTTTAAGTTGCTGCATGTGTGATTCATATTTGTGATGCCTATATTCCATGCTATAAGGTAATATGTAAGTTTTGTTTTATAATTGTAAAAATGCCTGCTATGAATTTGTGAACCTAGGTAGGAAGAATGGTTTTCCTGTCCATCAAGAAGGACTCTCAAAACTATATGGTCCATTGTAGGACAAAGCTTTGTTGACTGCCCCATCTATCCACGAAGAAGTTGCATGCAGGAGCTGTCATCCCATCAGTTTGAACTCTGGGGAAGGGCATGTAAAGAAATGGTTCTCTCTTTGCTGTTTGAAGTCTTACAAGGGCTGGTGTTAATGAACAAAAAGCAGATATCCCAAGGGTCAACCTGGGTTATCCCTAAAAGTCATTCAGTGAACAGATTGCTACACTTCAGCCACTTTTTGGAACCACCTATTATTCATCTGTGCCTATATGTTGCCTGCTTTAACTTGTAAATAACTAACTCCTTTCTTTTCCCCCCCTAGTTAATAAATCCTTAGTTAGTTTATTATTGGATTAGCTACTAGTATTGACTTTGGCATGAGATCTAAGGTACAAATTGATCTGGGGTAAGGTCTCTTGGGACTGGGGTCAATCTGAATATTTTGTGTTTTTTGACATAATCAACCATTTATCACTAAGTGCTGCGTACCTGGGTGGCAAGATAGACAGGAGGTCCCAATGAGACTGTGTGTGACTCCATGGTAAGACTTACTTTGATTCATAGGCATTCTCATTTGTTACTGGGTTGGTGAAACATAATTATAGAACAAACCACCCATTTGGGGTGTGTGCCCTGCTTTTAGACAATCTGTCCTGAGGTTGATGAACCTCTCATGGTTGTGAATCACTCCAGACAGCTTGGCAATAGGCTTTTCAATGTAGCAGAGAAAAGTATCACACAATCCCATGGCTGGAAGTTGAAGATAGCCAAATTCAGATGGGAAATAATACATGATTTTTTTACAGTGAGAGTAATTAACCACTAGAACAATTTAACAAGGGTTGTGGTGGATTTTCCATCGCTGCCAATTTTTAAAACAAGATTGGAAGTTTTTTTAAGAGATTGGCCCACAACTGAAGAACCGGTGTTAAAAGGACCAATTCAGTCAGGGTGGATGTAGTCAACTCCCAGTAATAGATGAGGAGGTGTCAATTCCAGGAGAAACAAAGTTGCTTCTGTAATGAGCAAGCCACTCCCAATTCCTATTCAAGCCCAGATTAATGGTGTTAAATCTGCAAATGAATTTTAGTTCTGCTGTTTCTCTCTGTTACTCCCTTCTCTTCATGTGTCATTATATAATGCCTGCATCTGTAACTTTCATTCCACGCATCTGAAGAAGTGAGTTTTTTTACCCATGAAAGCTTATGCCCAAATAAATCTGCTAGTCTTTAAGGTGCCAGCGGACTCCTTGTTTTTTTTTTTAGGGAATATAAAAACACCTTTGTCCATACAGCAACCACAAGCTGTCTTCAAAACTGTGTCTTATAGCCAATGTGTAATGCAGTGAGCCACATATGACATTGTATCAGTCATAAAGGAAGAGTATGAAAAGGTGAAAACTTCAGCACCAGCTGACAAAATCTTTTATATATAACAACAGAGTTTTCCTCCCATGGCCATCCCTTGCCCTCTCCCTTGATTCACAAATTTCTTCTCCAGCTTCCTCGACAAAAATAATGAGTTGGAAAATTGGGGGGGGAAGGAGGAAAATTTGTAAAAAAAAATTATAATGTTTTGCTAGTTTAGTTGAAATTCAGATTTTGGTCCAAAAACATAAGAAGAGACAGCAAAAAAAAAAATTTGGGGGAGGCTAATTTTCAGTGAAATTTTGAAATCAATAAATGTTGAACATCTCAAAAAATGAATACACAATGTACACCATACTGTACTTCAAACATTTGTAAAAGCAGCAAAGAGTCCTGTGGCACCTTACAAACTAACAGACATATTGGAGCATGAGCTTTCGTGGGTGAATACCCACTTCGTCGGATGCATGTAGTGGAAATTTCCAGGGGCAGTTATGTCTAGCCTGCAAGCAAGAAGCAGCTAGAGATAATGAGGTTAGTTCAATCAGGGAGGATGAAGCCCTCTTCTAGCAGTTGAAGTGTGAACACCAAGGGAGGAGAAACTGCTTTTGTAGTTGGCTATCCATTCACAGTCTTTGTTTAATCCTGAGCTGATAGTGTCAAATTTGCAGATGAACTGAAGTTCAGCAGTTTCTCTTTGAAGTCTGGTCCTTTGAAGTTTTTTTGCTGCAGGATGGCTACCTATAAATCTGCTATTGTATGTCCAAGGAGATTGAAGTGTTCTCCTACAGGTTTTTGTATATTGCCATTCTTAATGTCTGATTTGTGTCCATTTATCCGTTTCCATAAGGACTGTCTAGTTTGGCTGATGTACATAGCAGAGGGGCATTGCTGGCATATGATGGCATATATTACATTGGTGGACGTGCAGGTGAATAAACCGGTGATGCTGTGGCTGATCTGGTTAGGTCCTATGATGGTGTCGCTAGTGTAGATATGTGGGCAGAGTAGGCATCAAGGTTTCTTGCATGGATTTGTTGCCTACTCTGCCCACATATCTACACCAGCGACACCATCACAGGACCTAACCAGATCAGCCACACCCTCACCGGTTCATTCACCTGCACGTCCAGCAATGTAATACCCTCAATCACAAAGTATGCCACCTCACATGCACACATACAAGCCAAAGGATCAGAGTGATATTGGACAACCTGCATGATAGTTGCTATTTTTGGCATTTATTAGTTACATTACGGGCCAGATCTTAAGCTTGTATAAAGCAATGTAGCTCAATAGACTGCAATACAGGGACACCATTTTACACCAGCCTAGGGTGTGGCTCTGTTTATTTACCCGTAGTTCCTTTTCCCCACTTTTATTTCTTAAATGCCAAAAACTTCATTAACATGCAGTTAAGATTTCTCAGTGTTGCCTCTTGCTCTTCCAGAATATGGAAAGTGGCTAAACTAAAAACTCTGAAAACCAGGAAATACAAAATTAGTGTATCAAAGATTTGATTGCCATGTGTAGGAAAACAAAATTCTATCTCATGACTTTTCAGGGACTTTTATCTCATAAACATAAAAGCAGCTATACTGGGTGTCAGGGTTCCCTCTCCACTCTGAACTCTAGGATACAGATGTGGGGACCCACATGAAAGACACCCTATGTTTATTTGTACCAGCTTACGTTAAAAATTCCCCAAGGCACAAACTCTTCCTTGCCCTTAGATGGGATGCTGCCACCATCAAGTGAGTTAGACAGAGATTCAGGAAAAAAGACCACTTGGAGTTCCCTTTCCCCAAAATGTCCCCCCCAAACCACTTCACTCCCTTTCCTGGGGAGGCTTGAGAATAATATACCAACTAAATATAGACTATAAGTCTATAATATATAACTAAACTGTTGTTGTATGTAAAGTAAATAAGGCTTTAAAAATGTTTAAGTGTCATTTAAAATTAAATTCAAATGCAGAGCCTCCCAGACCGGTGGCCAGGACCCAGGCAGTGTGAGTTCCACTGAAAATCAGCTCGCGTGCTGCCTTCGGCACACGTGCCATAGGTTGCCTACCCCTGCTCTAACGCATTCTCTTGCTATTACTTACAATTTCTGTAATTTTAGATGTATCATTTCAGTGGAAACTGGATTACTTGCGTGGTGTCTCTCTTTGTCTCAGAGAGAACAAGAAAGAGCATTGTGACGGGGTTGGGACTCACCTCCGCTGGCACCTCCTGCTGGCATGTCTGGGAATTAGTTCAGTCCGTGGGGAGCGCCCTCTCCTGGTGGTGTCCCATCCATCTCTCACCCTCTGTTGGCTCTTGGACCTGCATTGCTCCCTTCTGCTCACGGCATCCCATTCAGGACACTGCCCTCCAGCAGTGCCCCTTAGTCCATTCTCACTCCTTTCTGAGTGTGAGGGGACAACAGCAGTCTTTCACTTCACCCCCGCCACAGTGGTCAACCATACCCCAAAGTCTAACCCTTTCCATCAGGGGTCTGATGCAGTCTGCTATGGCCACTTCCAACAGCCAGGTGTAATACAAGGTGGAAAGGGAGGACTCAGGCCTGCCCTTTACACTAGGTCCAGCCCATGGACCCTATGGCAGCAGTCTCCCTGCCCTCCTTTACTCTCCTTGTCCATCTCTCTTCCCTGGGCCTCTTCCCCTTGGTCCCTTTGCACCTTGTGGGGCCTTCTATCAGGGCCTGCAGCCTGGCAGGTACCAGGCTGGAGTTCCTGTCTGCTCCCCCAAGGAGTCTGCCTGGCACTGCACTGTCCCAGGTTCTGGTCTCCTCACTCAGGAAACAGACCTCTCTCTCTCTCTCTCTCTCTCTCTCTGAAAGTCTGGGAGAGACTGCCTGCTGCTCTCCTGGGCAGCCTTTATCTAGGGCTGAGTCTGGTCCTGATTGGCCGCCTTCTGCCCAGCCCTGATTGGCTCTCTAACAGGCTTTCCCTGATTGGCTTCCACTTTGTGCAGTCTCTCTGGCCTGTCTTAGCCCACTCTCATGGGCAGTGGGGCACTTATCCCACCACAAGCAAAAACAACCCCCACAATTTGAAAGTATCTTATTTCCCCATTGGTCCTTCTGGTCAGGTGCCAAGTAGGTTAATGGAACTGATTAATCCCTTACAGGTAAAGGATGGGTTTTATGCTACTCTTAGCTGTATGTTTATGACACTGGATCAGACCAAAGGTCCATGTAACCTATTAACCTGTCTTTTGACAATGACCAATGCCAGATGTTTCAAAGGGAATGAACAGAACAGATGATCATCAAGTGATCCATCCCCTGTCTCCCATTCCCAGGTTCTGGTGAACAGAGGATAAAAATACCATCCCTTCACATCCTGGTTAATAATTATTGATGGACCTATCCTACATTAATTTATCCAGTTCTTTTCTGAACCCTGTTATAATATTGGCCTTCACAATGTCCTCTGACAAGGAGTTCCACAGGCTGACTGTGCATTGCATGAAGAAATACTTCCTTTTGTTTGTTTTATACCTGCTGCCTATTAATTTCATGTGGTGACCCCTAGTTCTTGTATTATGAGAAGGAATAACTAACACTTCCTTATTTACTTTCTCCACACCCGTCATGATTTTATAGACCTCAATCATATCCTACCTTGGTTGTCTCTTTTCCAAGCTAAAAATTCCCTTGGTCTAACAACCCCATATTTTGACTACTAACCCTACCATGGACCCTATGAGGCTCAGCAATTTTCAGGACAATCCCAGTAAGCACATAGGTATTAAAACACTTAGAAACATCATCTGTAAAACAGGAAGTGAGTGTCAACTTTAACTATAGCAGAGCTGTCGTTTCACTATACGATACTATGTGCTACATTTTCTAATTGTTTTCAGCTTCCTCCATTTTTGGGGTGCCCAACTTACCATCTATTCTCTGAATATCAGGCTTTTTTAAGATGTTTCAAGAACACTGCAAAATTGAGGTACTGAAAATCACTGGTTACATCTGAAAATGTCTCATGTCTTTCTGTCACATCAGTGAAGTAGTCATTTTGGAGGGAAAGATGTATAGGACGATAAGAATAAAAGGTGGAATGGAGAGACACAGGACATTGAGAGAAGGGGTGAGGAAGCAAGTTTAGGTGCTCTGAAACTTAACCCTTATTCCTCAAGAATGTTCTTCTCAGGGCCATTTTCACATCCTTATTCCTCAGTGTGTATATGATCGGATTCAGTAGTGGCGTTATCACTGAGTAGAAAACTGACACCACTTTATTGATGTTGGACTCATATTTCACTGCAGGGCGGACATATGTGAAAATGATGGTCCTAAAATAGATGGTGACCACAGAGAGGTGCGCAGCACAGGTGGAAAAGGTCTTCTTGCGGGCAGCAGCTGACGACATCCTCAGTATGGTGGCTATGATTTGGAAGTAAAAGGCCATGGTGAAAAGGACAGCAGACATGATGACAAGAGTGCTGAAGGCATAGCCTACTGCTTGTATGGAGTAGGTGTCATTGCATGAGAGCCTAAACAGCTGATCGGCATCACAGAAGAAATGGTTAATCCTGTTGGGGGTGCAGAAGGAAATCCTGGCAAGCATGAAAGATGCAAATGTGGGACAGACAAACCCCATGAGCCAGCAGAACATAGCTAAGTACTGGCAGGTGCTAGGGCTCATGATGGTGGCATAATGCAGTGGATTGCAGATGGCCAAATACCGGTCGTAAGCCATGACTGTCAGGAGGAACAGCTCAGTGGCACCAAAGGAGAAGAAGAAGTAATACTGGGCAATGCAGCCGGAGACAGAGATGGTGCTCTGCTCCACCAGGAAGCTGGCCAACATCTTGGGCACTGTGACGGTGGTGTACCAGACCTCCACCAAAGAAAGGTTACAGATGAAGAAGTACATGGCAGTGTGGAGGTGGGAGTCTGCTAGGATGACAAGGATGATAAGCACATTGCCCATGAGTGAGAGGAGGTAAATGATTAGGAACAGCACAAAGAGCAAGATCTGGAACTGTGGCAGGCTGGTGAACCTCTGGAAGATGAACTCAATGACCACTGTCCGGTTCTCTCTCTCCATGGGATTGGCCGGATAAATCTGTAAATTAAGAAGCACCTCATCTTCTGCATAAACACAACTGGCCCAAAAAATACCAATTACATCTTGGATTAATGAATTATTAGGAGCTTCTCTCTCTCTCTGTCTATCTGTCTGTTTGCATGTCATCTGTGCATCAGAACATTATTTGATTACCAACAGGAATTAGGACCAGATTTGTAAAGATATTTAGGAACCTAATTGATTTCAATGAGAGTTTGGTACCTAAATACCTTTAAATATCTTGACTTTTACTAGTGCCTTTCTTTTTTCATGTTGATTCCTAAACCTCCAGTGAAATTTATAACCCAATACATCAATCCTCCCTCCTTTCCACTTGAATTCCCCTGTCAAATCCACTTCATTTGCCTCATTCTCAGTAGGAGTAGTTGTGGAGTAAGGTACAGAATCTCATGATTGAATCTTGCAATTATAAACAATACTATGGATTTAAAGCAGTGTAACTGAGGTCAGATTTTTCTTTGATATTTCTTAACTTCCAAGTCTCCTAGTCAAATTGGAAGGTGCTGGAAGACATGGGAACAAGTTCTGCTCTGAGTTGTACCAGTCTAGCTGGACAAGGATTACAATGGTACAAATGAAAGGAGAATTTGATAGGTACAATGAATCTTGTAATACTATTCAGTAACCTAAGTAAAGTGAATTAATGAGTATTAATCTACCCCAAAAAAGTGAGTTTAGGTTATAGCATTTTGGAATCAGATTCTGATCTAAGTTACATTACTTTAAATCCAAAGAAATATATTAACTTCTACTGAATTACAACTAAGGTTAGAATTTGGTACTGAGTCTTCACTGGCTATGTGTTTACACAGCAAAACATCACAATCACTATGGTCACTGATAAGCTATTGTGCCATCAATATTAGGATACAGTGCATAGGCTGAATGGTCTTGTCACCCTGAGATCTGGGCTGTGATGTAGTGGCATGGAAGTGTGTGGTTGTGTCGGTAGAAGAGATTCAGAGCAGGAGGTGAGTGAGGTTCTGATTTCCCACCAATATTTATCTTGAGACAAATAAAAGTCTTCAGTCTCCAGGTTTATTACCTCTGCCCCATACCAAGGTTGTACATGCGTTCAAAAATATCTATTTGTCTAAGAAGGTCATTATATTTCATTCAAAATATTTTTACAAAAAATTGCTTTTTTGAAATGAAATTTCTGTGGGAAATTTTTATTAAATGTTTCAGGTTTTCATCAAAAACCACAAAACCCATAACTGGAACAAAAATCTATTCTCAGATTCTTTCTTTCTTTCTTTCTTTCTTTCTTTCTTTCTTTCTTTCTAACTCAAGATGAAATATTTTGAGGAAAGAAAAAATTGCTTGTTTCCATCAAAAATTTTACTAGGATATAAATTATTTCCTGACCAGGTCGATTGCCTATCTATCTATCTATCTATCTAGCACACATTTCAAATGTCCTTCGGATGAATGCTATGGAGATACCTGCTCTATTTATGATATAACATTACTTCTGTGAGTCCATATTACTGTATACATGCATACGGTGTAGCATTTATGTCTGTCTAGCATTTCTAAAAGTGATCTTTATGTCCTGTTCTCTAACTAATACACCTCCTATGATAGCATCTTTATAAGAGCCTTGTAATATAAGTAACTATGGATCATAGTTTGCCATCAGTCTGGGAGAATAATTCTCTACTGAAGTTGAATTCTACTTAAAATCAAATAGTCTCATATTTATATAGAAAAATAAAAAGAAGCCAAGAGTCGTAGAAGAAGGAAGTGTGCAAAATTACTTATGATAGAACTCTTCAGAAATCAGATGAGTGACCGAAATAAACTTGCTACCAACTCTATTGCTAGAATCCTGTTCGTCAACGAAGTGGAGGGTGCTAGAATTTTTACATACATTTAAATACACCTGTACCTTGATAAAGCGCTGTCCTTGGGAGCCAAAAAATCTTACCATGTTATAGGTGAAACTTGCTTTGATCTACCACCTCCCCGGAGCGCTGGCAGCCCCACCTCCCCGGAGCGCTGCTTTACCGCATTATATCCAAATTTGTGTTATATCAGGTCACATTATATCGGGGTAGAGACATACATTTATTATAGAAATTGGTTAAAATAAGAAAAAATATTTTAAATACTTGGTTTTCAATAGTTCATCATAATTAATTTGATGAGATTTTATCTTAGAGGTTGGTGATGGTCTTTCCTGCTCTGAATAGCAAGCTCCTGTGTGTGGTTATTATTGCTCTTTGATGATACCCAGGGGAGTGCTGCTCTTAGGAGCATTGAAGTTTTTGTGAACCATACTCCAAAAGCTTCTGTGGAACCAAGAATGCTACGTGGGCCGGATTTATTTCTCTCTTGCTCTTGTTTTTCTTATTAGAAAGGAACTTCAGTATGTTTGACTTTCCTTTGCAGGCAAGTCAGCCAGCTGGTCAGTGCCAATAATATTGTTGCTTCTTTTTTTCTGGTGGTCTAAACTTTGCTATCCTTAAAAGGTTGAAAATCAAAGTAATTCTACAGATGTTAATTGGGTATTCCAGATTTACAATGGCAAAAATGAGAACAGATTTTGACCAGATAGATGTCAACATATTTAAAACAAAAGAGATTATCTATCTATCTATCTATCTATCTATCTATCTATCTATCTATCTATCTATCTATCTATCTATCTATCTATCTATCTATCTATCGATTATACCAAAGACTTTCCAATAAAAGTACAATGAGTAGACAGGAGGTTTTCAAATGATCTTGTTCTCCTTAAAGTTAATTTTGAAATTCCCATTAATTACACAGTCTGCATCATGGGGACCAACAGTTGGTTGTAATTTAGGGCCGAAGTCTGTGCCCAATCACATGATTGCAGGTCCAGTTGATTCATGGCATAAATAATACAATCAATTTCAATCAGTGAGAACAAAGATAACATAGCTTGAAACTTTCTTCCAGCATATGAATGATCAGCATCATGTTTTATACAAGTCTAGGTGACAATGGCTAGGTCTACATTGGGTGGGAGTGTTGACCTAAGATACTCGACTTCAGCTGAAGTCGGCGTATCTTAGGTCGATTTACCTGGCCATGAGGATGGCAGCTAGTCGACCACTACCTCTCCCCCGTCGACTCCACTTCCGCCTCTCGCTCGTGGTAGAGTTCCGAAATCAATGGCAGAGCGATCAGGGATCGATTTTATCCCGTCTACACTAGATGAGATAAATCGATCCCCATAGACTGATCACTACCTGCTCATCCGGCGGGTAATGTAGACATACCCAATGTTCCTATGACGTTGCACCCCATAAGGCTTTATGGAAACATGCTTATGAATGCACATATGACATAACTGGAATATGTTTTATGCTACATATGCCATGTAACATATCTCTGTAAAGGTTATGATCTGCTAAATCTATTTCTCCTATTTGTACGCATGTGTCACTTTTGTATTTGAAGTTATGAATATCGGCTGTGTACTTGCTTGATATTAAATAGCCTTAGCAAAGCATTTGGTCAGCTTCTTGAGGAAGGAATGTGCAAATTAAGTGCCAAATCAAGAAGACACTAATCCACCTAAAAAGTTTACTTGAGGACATTCAAGGTAACATGTGAACCATGGTTGCTACCTGTAAATTCTGAGTCACTCATGGACATGTGACTTGCCCATGTGACTCCAAAACTCCTTCTTGTAGCTGGGATTCTACAGAGGAAGACCTGGAAGACCCCTCTATTTTGTCTTCAGCTGACTCAAGAGATAGCCTCTCCATCCCCAAAGATACCTAAAAGAAACTGGAACAAAGGACAGTAACTGCAGGGGGTGTAAGTGATTGCTGGACTCAGACTAGAAGGAGTCTGTAAAAGGAAGCTTACTGGAACACCTCTGAGGGTGTTGTTTTATCTGTATTCAATTTTCTTACCATATTAGGCATAGACTTGCGTGTTCTATTTTATTTTGCTTGGAAATTCACTTTGTTCTGTCTGTTACTACTTGGAACCACTTAAATCCTACTTTCTGTATTTAATAAAATCACTTTTTACTTATTATTGAACCCAGAGTATGTATTAATACCTGAGGCGGGGAGTGTTATAGAGGGTGAACGATCTATGACTTCACCCTGTATAAGCTTTATACAGGGTAAAACAGATTTATTTAGGGTTTGAACCCCATTGAGAATTGGACATCTGAGTGTTAGAGACAGGAACACTTCTTAAGCTGCTTTCAGTTAAGCCTGCAGTTTGTGGGACGTGCTTCAGACCTGGGTCTGTGTTTGTGGCTGGCAAATGTGTCTGGCACAACCAGGCAGAGTTCTGGTATCCCAAGCTGGCAAGGAAGGCAGGCGCAGAAGTAGCCTTGGCACATAAGTTGGCAGCCTCAAGGGGGTTTCTGTGATCCAACGCATCACAGTCTCCCTGGGTTGTTAACTATAACTTTTTTTTCCTTGCAATTATCCTAGCTATTATCTTTGGGAAATCATGGGAGACAGGAGAGATTCCAGAAGACTGGAAAAGGGCAAATACAATGCCCATCTAGAAAAAGGGTAATAAAAACAACCTAGAAAACTACATACTAGTTAGTTTAATTTCTGTGCCAGGGAAGATAATGGAGCAAGTAATTAAGGAAATCATCTACATGTTCTTTGTTAGGTTTTTTTACTCTTCGTTTCCTGATATATACTGTCAACTTTCACGCAAAAGTAACATAGAGTTTTGTTTTGTTTGTCTGAGAACATTATTAATTTACTTAAATTTAAGTATCCTCCAAAAATCCTATACCCAGCCTTGGGGCCCTAACATTGAATTAAAATTTAAATACATGTAATACAAATGGAGCCAGCCAGAAGCAAATTGAGTCCATACATCTCACAATTGAAATCAAAATAGCTACTAGCCAACCAATATACTACCCCCACCTGAAGACAGTAAAGACCACTGGGTTCAGGATGTTTTGAGCTTCCTCTTGAATAAGAACGATACAGTCTGAGCTGATTTGAATCACAGTCAGTAAAGACTGATGCTAAACCCCAGCTCATGGACTCAACAGATTTACATCCGAATTTCAGCTCCCAATGAAAAAGAAAAAAGGGTTTATTTTATGACAGAAAGGTTGAAACCATGAGCTCAGAGTGACCAATGCAGTGACATCTGCCTGAGTCTGCAGAGAGCCTGAAACAATTGCTTAGAAAGAGGCAACTGCCCAGTGTATAGCTCATGCTTTCCTGAATGTGTAAAAAACCTGAGTGACAAGATCTGAGAGAATAGGATAGCTCCTTGCATCTCAGTGTGGCAGTTGACTCCAAGTCCTGTTCGGGGGGACTCTGCCAGTGACACTCCAGTTTGGATGCAGCAAGAGGGAAGAGTGCACTGGCCCTGCTCCAGTTCCCTATGTCAGAAACACCTCAGCTGCTTGGATAAATACTGGGCACTTCTTACTGCCATCTCTGCCTCTCTAGAGGAGAGAAGAGACCCTGAAGGAAAAAGTATGTCTCACACCCCCGTCCCTGCCTATTAGAAAGCACAGACATGCCAAACACGCAATAAAACACAGAAACTGGGCTTCTTTTTGGCTTAATTGGTTTGTGAGTTGCTTGTTGGCTAGTTTTTGGCTTGTAGCTTGTTGCTTGTTGCAGCTTTTTGCTTCTTTTTTTTTTGATCGGCTTTTGCCCATCAGGGGCAAGGGGGGCAGAGAGTCAGGGGTGCACAGCGGAACCACCACAGTCCCAGACTGCACACCGGGGGGATCTAGTCTCTTAGAGTGTTGAGGTTCTTAGGAACTGGCTTGTTTTGGCCTTGTTTTGAAATGGGATTAGCTTGATTTTTGGCTTATTGTGAAAGTCGGGGTTTTTATTTACCGCATGAAAGCTGGCAACTGTGTCAGAAAGGAGAGTCACTCTAAGTGAGGAATGGGACTACACTTGGAATGGGGATAGGAGATCCTAACAGAGGATCCATGTTATGGTGTGTTTATGGCCCCAGATTGCCTTAATGTAGCCCTGGACAGCTCCCTCTTTGAACTGTGTGTATGGTGATCAGATGTCCTGATTTTATAGGGACAGTTCTGATATTAGAGACTGTGACCGGGGTCCCAGGGCGGCCCATGCTGAGACTGCTTAATTAGGGAAAACTGCAAAGAATGGTGTAGACAAACCCCAAGATTGGTGGTTATTCTAGTATTTAGATTCCCCAATCCAGCAACAAAGCAGCTTCTCTATAATACTTCACTGGTTACCCAGAAACCAAAACCACAGTTCCCTTGAAACAATCCAGCCTTGGGCTCCCACCCAGACAGCCAAGTCAAATATGATGAGGATTACTGAAAATCTTGTTCATCATGTAAAAAAGTTCTACCAAACCCAAAGGATCAGACACATTACCCCCTCCCCGCCCCCGGTCAATGAATATTTCCGATCTTACTCAAACACACGCTAACAGCCAATTCTTATTAACTAAACTAAGATTTCTTTAAAAATGAAAGAGAGAGAGAATATTGGTTAACACATCATTACACATGCAGATATGAATTAAGTGATTAAGTCAGATTCATAGCAGAGATGGTGAGCTTCAGAGTTGCAAAAAGTTCTTTCAGAATTCGTTTCATAGGTTATAGTCCAATGTCCAATATCAAGGTGATCCAGACTGCAGCTGGAAACGTCAGTCCTGCGACATTCTTCCCTGATGAAGATTAAACAGATCTCAGATACAGGAACAGGGCTCAGGAATTCCTTTTATAGTCCACTGGCTGCCTCTTAACAGTGAGTGAATAATAGGTGAAACACTGTGTACATACTTCAAAGAGAAATAAAGTCAATGATTTTACTACATTTACAATTCATCTAAATGTTAACATCTCCTTTTGATCTCTGAATTAACAGAATACAGCAACAGACAGGACCCATTTGATTACATTGCCAACTTCTAACAAGATACATGTAAACACACAAAACCCACAATCATTATCTATTAACATGTCTCTAAAGGTTGAATCTGGGTCGGTTAGCCTCTTAGTGTGTAACCCTTTCAGGCCCTGTGCCACAAGGACTTTGTCTTGTATAAGCGCCTATTACACCCCACACTTGTCCCGATTTCTCAGACTTGCTATCTGGTCACCCCAACTGCATATTCCTGTGATATTATAATGATTTTCCTGCTGTTGACTGGAATTATTATTGTTGCTGTTGTTGTTCTTATCAGGCTAATCTAGGTCACTCTCAAAGTTCTTTCATAATGCCTACTGGCACAGTTCACAGCATCTGCACTGGTTCTCCCCCTCTATAGTCTAGCAAGGGTACCCAGACCACGCTTCCAGCTCCCCAGCCATCACTTCTCTGGGGTGGAAATATGTCGGTTTCCCTTCTGACCAGGGTTTTTCCCAGGCTGCATAGTTCTGTGACTATACTGTGATTTTTACCAGCAAGACAGACTGCCTAACCAACCAGCCTGCTTTCTCTTCAGAAACTAATAGCCACGTACTTGTCACAGTTAAATTATTGCACAGCTCTTTCTATGCTAATGCATTTGTTCATAGATAAAACATTACAGAGAAAACATGAAAACAATAAAAGAATCTGCACTTGTGCTTACCATGGATCACCCCAACTCCAGCATGAGCTTGCACAGGTGCTTAATCCTTCTTACCTCACAAAGGGGGTCTCTTACATGGTCACAAATTCACAACAACCTCAGCTCAGAACTAGCACACGCGTGAAAAGTTCAGTCCATCCTTTACAGAGTTTGGGGAGTCTTTGATTTGGAGTTTCCAGGTGCACATGTTCCATAGACACTGGGTTTTTCTTGCAGGGCCTAACTGCAAAAGGCCTCCCATGTACCTCCTAGGGAACCCACTTCACAAGCATTGTCCCAAACAGTTTCTTGAAGTTACATTTCCCCAGTTTTCACATTGGTCTCCTAGAAAAGTTTCATACAACCCTACAATAATACTGTGACAGTACCTCCCATAGGGATTTATGGAAATATATTTATGAATGTGTATATATAACATAACTAGAACGTGTTTTATGCTACGTATACCATGTAACATTTCTCTGCAAAGGTCATGATCTATTGAATCTATAAATCCTATTTGTATGCATATATCATTTTTGTATTCGAAGTTATGGATATTGGCTGCATACTTGTTTGATTCTAAGTAGGCTGTAGTGAAGAAGTTGGTCAGCTTCCTGAGAAAAGATTATCTTCAGTAAATGCCCAGTCAAGAAACAGTTAAGCCAACAATGAATTTAGAGACATCAATCCACATCTGGGCTTTCCCAGGAATGTGGCTTGGCAGGTAAGGAACTCAGTCATGCATGGACATGTGACTTGCCCAGGTGACTCCAAAACTCCATCTTGGAGCTGGACTTTGCATAGGAGAGGGGACAGGGTCTCTGCCCACAAAAGAAAGTCTATTTAAGCCCATGGGAGACCCCTCCATTTGGTCTTCAGCTGACTAAAGAGAAAGCCTCTTCACCCCTAGTCCTGAAAGAAACTGGAACAAAGAACAGTCACTGCAAGGGGTGTGAGTGATTGCTGGACCCAGACTAGGAGGAGATTAGTCTGTAAGAGGGACCTTACTGGAACTGGTGAGAATTATGTTCAGTTGGATTAGACATAGACTGGCGTGTTTTATTTTATTTATTTTATTTTACTTGATAATTAAGTTTTCTCTGTCTGTTACTATTTGGAACCACTTAAATCCTACTTTCTGTATTTAATAAAATCAGGTTTTACTTATTAATTAACCCAGAGTATGTATTAATACATGGGGGGGGAGCAAACAGCTGTGCATATCTTTCTATCAGTGTTTTAGGGGGCAAACAATTTATGAATTTACCTTGTATAAGCTTTCTACAGGGTAAAACATATTTATTTGGGTTTAGCCCACACTGGGAAACAAGCATCTGAGTGTTAAAGATAAGAACACTTCTGTAAGATGCTTTCAGTCAAGCCTACAGCTGCTAAGGGATGTGGTTCAGACCTGGGTCTGGGTTTGCAGCAGGCTAGCAGGTCTAGCTCAGACCAGGCATGGCACTAAAGTCCCAGGCTGGCAGGGCAGGAAAGCAGGGGCAGAAGTAGTCTTGACACATCAGTTGTCAGTTTCCAAGAGGGGTTCACTTCAATAAGTTGCTTTCAGTTAAGCTTGCAGCTTTTGGGCACTTGGTTCAGACCCTAAGTCTGTGTTGGAGCAGATGTGTGTGTCTGGCTCAGCAAGACAGAGTGCTGGGGTCCTGAAGTGGCAGAGGGAAGGCAGGGACAGAGGTATTATTGGCACATCAGTTGGCAGTTCCCAGGGTGGTTTCTGTGATCCAACCCATCACAAATGCATACATAATTGCATTTGTAATACAATGGACCCCAAAGATATTATATGTAGTTCAATAAAGTCTAACTTAATTCAATAAAATTATGACCCAAAAACTCTGCCAATTGACAAGAAGATTACAGGAATGGTTTTATTTTGGTATGCACATTTTGATCACTAAAAAACATAATGTGAGGCCTTATATAAAACCTGGGATCCCACTGGTCATTAATATTACTGTGAAATGTACGTACAGACAGTATGTAAGGAGATATGTAAATATCATGAAAACACGTTCTTTGAGTCTGTACCATTGTCTGACTCACCAGCAGAAGTGAAGAAAACAGGTTTTTGGTCAGGTAAAAGAAGTGTACTGACCTCTCTCTCTGACAGATGTAAATTAAGCATTGTAAGCTAACACAATGGATGCCTGTTTACATATGAAGTTATCAAAGAGATGTGAAGTCAGCAAGGAAGAAGTACCACAGGGGGAAAACAAGGTCTGGGCATTTACACTGTCTCTGAGTACAATGAACTTTGGGGTTCCCCAGCCCGGATGCCTACTCTGTCCACTAGACCTGACTCCTCCTCTAATTACTAAGCCAGACCCTACATCCCAGTGCATAAGAATGTTTTTCACAGTGGGTTAGTGAGACGGGTGTTTTCATTTGTATGTGTCCGAAAACTGTAAGAAAGGGTGAAAACTTTTCATTAGCCATATTAATTGTGTGTGTGGTGTGTAAAACACATGTCTATGTGTGATTGCTGCTGCCAGGAGAAAAAAAAGGAACCCTGTTCAGTGCATATGTTTGTTTGTGTATATGTATATATGTGTCCCTTCTTCCAGAGAGAGTAAGGCTGTGTGTGTGTGTTTGTCATTGCTACCCTCTTCTGAAGAGAATGAGATCTGCTTCTTTTGTGTGTATGTGTGTGTGCATATATCCCTGCTACTCCATTCTGGAAGGAGTGAAACTTTGTGTGTGTGTGCGTGTGCATACGTGCATGCATGCCCTCCCCTTATGGAAGGAAGGAATCCTTGTGGGTGTGTTTTTTCTGTCCCTTTATGGAAGGAATGATACCTCATTAGTGTGTTGGGGGGTGACTGAGGGGGTGCAAGCTGTTGTTGATGCATTGAGACAGCTCTGATTTGGCCCAGTACTGGGCTGGTAGGTCATGCGGCATATCAAAATTAAGCAGAAATACCTGAGCTCTAAGGATGCCAGGCCTGGGCCAGCAAGGGCTTGCTGAGTATATCTACACTGCAATTAAAAATCTACAGCCTACCCGTGACAGCTGACTCAGGCTCAGAATGCTAAGGCTGTGGGGGTGTTTAACTGGATTGTGAATGTCCGAGCTAGGGCTGTCGCCCAGGCTCTAGGACCCTACGAGGTGAAAGCAGCAAAGAATCCTGCGGCACCTTATAGACTAACAGACGTTTTGGAGCATGAGCTTTCGTGGGTGAATACCCACTTCCTCAGATGCATGTAATGGAAATATCCAGGGGCAGGTATATATATGTGTGCTAGCAAGCAAGCTAGAGATAACGAGGTCAGTTCAATCAGGGAGGATGAGGCCCTGTTCTAGCAGTTGAGGTGTGAAAACCAAGAGAGGAGAAACTTGTTCTGTAATTGGCAAGCCATTCACAATCTTTGTTCAATCCTGAGCTAATGGTGTCAAATTTGCAGATGAACTGAAGCTCAGCAGTTTCTCTTTGAAGTCTGGTCCTGAAGTTTTTTTTGCTGCAGGATGGCCACCTTAAGGTCTGCTATAGTGTGGCCAGGGAGGTTGAAGTGCTCTCCTACAGGTTTTTGTATATTGCCATTCCTAATGTCTGATTTGTGTCCATTTATCCTTTTCCGTAGAGACTGTCCAGTTTGGCCGATGTACATAGCAGAGGGGCATTGCTGGCATCCACCAATGTAATATACGCCATCATATGCCAGGACCAGGACAGGACAGAGCTGTAAGATAGACAGTGACACTATCCAGGCGCTGCCAGGGATGCATATGGTCTCACTGATATATCAAGCCATGGTGCACTTAACATCAGCGATTTGCAGTGGTGGTATTTTGGAGCACAGTTCAGCCTGGATATCAGTGCGCCATGGGATCAACCAAGGAGAAATATGGAACTTCAGGACATAGCTTCAGCTGGCGAAAATGGGTGGAATTCAGTTGGCTTTACAGAGCCTCCTCTGTAGGCTTTCAGAGCTACATTCATATCCACCAGCTGAGGACCTGGCTTTAGTTGTCCATGCTACGCAGCAGATCACAATTCACACACACAGAGCAGGCAATATATTCACGCACACACACAAATTAACCAAACATTCATTCACTCATGCATATGCACACAAACAGGTGTATGCACACACACACACACACACACATGGGCACACTGCAGATCCACACAACACATACACTGCAGACACACATATGGAGGTGCATACATACAGATTCAAACCCTGAAATGCATGCGCTCAAACACAACCACACAAACACAATGCGCACACACTATCTCTATTTCTCTGTCTAAGGCATAAGCACACGTACATAGAAAATCACTCTGATACACAAACCATCAAATACACATCTATCCTTTCAGTAACATATAGAAAGGCCGATTTTTCTCACCCACACATTCACATTAATTCGCATATGTAGTCTTATGATTTAATTCTCCATTCAGATTAGTTTACGAAAGTGTAACGGTAGTCACACCAAGAGATTTCCTTCTGGTTATGCCAGCTAAAGCAAATGCACATAAAGGTATATGATTTAAACCTAAAAATACTTCCACACTTGCCTACCTCTCACCCTCTGCTGCCCCTAGTGCCCATTATACAGTATAGCCACCACTTCCCCACCCCGAACCGCTGCTGTTCCAAGTGCCCATTATACAGTGCAGCCACCCCTTCCCCACCCCGCCTTCTGCTGCCCCTAGTGCCCATTATACAGTATAGCTGCCCCTTCCCTGCCCCCACCTTCTGCTGCCCCTAGTGCCCATTATACAGTATAGCCGCCCCTTCCCCGCCTCCACCTTCTGATGTCCCTAGTGTCCATTATACAGTATAGCCGCCTCTTCCCCACCCCACCCTCTGCTGTCCCTAGTGCCCATTATACAGTATAACCACTTCTTCCCCACCCCCAAGCGCTGCTGCCCTTAATACCTATTAAGAGACTTTGGTGAGGGAACTTGTCAAAGGGTTTCTGAAAATACAAGCACACTATATCCACAGGATCACCCTTGTCCACATGTTTGCTGACACCCTCAAAGAATTCTAACAGATTGGTGAGGCATAATTTCCATGTACAAAAGCCATGTTGATTCTTTCTCAATAAATCATGTTCATCTCTGTGTCTGATAATTCTGTTCTTTACTGTTTCAATCTATTTGCCGGGTGTTGAAGTTAGACTTGCTAGCCTGTAATTACCAGGATTGACTCTGGAGCTGCTTTTTAAAAATTGGCCTCACATTAGATATCCTCCACTGAAGTAGTACTCTCTGTAACTTCGAAAGCTTGTCTCTTTCATCAATAGAAGTTGGACCAGTGAAAAATATTACCTTGCCCTGTATGGATGGGCAGTTAGACAGATGGATAGATAATCGGGTGGACAAAAAGCAGAAAGAGGAAAAATGGACAGACATCTTAATAGACAGACAAAAAACAAGACAGACAATTAGGTGGATTGGCAAAAGTTTATACAGATGAATAATTAAATGGATAGTTAGATGAACTGATAGATAATTAGAGAAAGCAGTAGGAACACAAGCTCACTTACTCACACATACACATACTCATGCTCCCATCAGGCAATGTGTTTCAAAAGTAACCCAAAGGAGATAATTTCTGTGGACCAGATCCCAGAAGTTAGTTGACATGCCACGTCTGTATTCCCTTAATGTGACTTCTGAGCCCACCAGTAAATAGGCCAATTGGCATCATACACAGTATTGTATTGTAGTTTTCATGTGGCTTCCTGTCAAGTTCTTCTGCTTCTTAGCATATGCTACCTTAGGGAGCATGTGATCAAGATTCTTCACCAAATTTGGTCCAGTGATTGGATCATTATCTTCTCCAGCCTGAGGCACAGTAGTGCAACATGAATGCTGATTCATGTCCCCTCCTGTCAACTCATAACTAGCGACTGATCCGGGCTGTGAAGTTCAATCCTGGGTCCTGGGACTCACCATGTTTATTGGCATTCTTCAGATACGAGGTTTTCCTCTTAGATCCTGGAGTCCAGGAAGCCTGTTTCTGCTGTGAATTAGACCAAGACCACTAAAAAATTCACAGAGAGGCCAGGACGGAGCTGTAAGATAGACAGTGACACTATCCAGGTGCTGCCAGGGATGCATATGGCCTCACTGATATATCAGGCCATGGTGCACTTAACATCAGCGATTTGCAGAGGTGGTACTTTGGAGCACAGTTCAGCCTGGACATCAGTGCGCCATGGGATCAACCAAGGAGAAATATGGAACTTCAGGACATAGCTTCAGCTGGCGAAAATGGGTGGAATTCAGTTGGCTTTACAGAGCCTCCTCTGTAGGCTTTCAGAGCTACATTCATATCCACCAGCTGAGGACCTGGCTTTAGTTGTCCATGCTACGCAGCAGATCACAATTCACACACACAGAGCAGGCAATATATTCACGCACACACACAAATTAACCAAACATTCATTCACTCATGCATATGCACACAAACAGGTGTATGCACACACACACACACACACACACACACACATGGGCACACTGCAGATCCACACAACACATACACTGCAGACACACATATGGAGGTGCATACATACAGATTCAAACCCTGAAATGCACGCGCTCAAACACAGCCACACAAACACAATGCGCACACACTATCTCTATTTCTCTGTCTAAGGCATAAGCACACGTACATAGAAAATCACTCTGATACACAAACCATCAAATACACATCTGTCCTTTCAGTAACATATAGAAAGGCCGATTTTTCTCACCCACACATTCACATTAATTCGCATATGTAGTCTTATGATTTAATTCTCCATTCAGATTAGTTTACGAAAGTGTAACGGTAGTCACACCAAGAGATTTCCTTCTGGTTATGCCAGCTAAAGCAAATGCACATAAAGGTATATGATTTAAAACTAAAAAAACTTCCACACTTGCCTACCTCTCACCCTCTGCTGCCCCTAGTGCCCATTATACAGTATAGCCACCACTTCCCCTCCCCAACCCTTTGCTGCCCCTAGTGCCCATTATACAGTAAAGCAGCCCCTTCCCCACCCCCTCCCGCTGCTGCCCTTAACGCCTATTATACAGTATAGTCCCCCTGTTCCCTGGTCCTCACCTTCTGCTGCCTCTTGTAGGGTAACTAGATGTCCCAATTTTATAGGGACAGTCCCAATTTGGGGGGCTTTTTCTTATATAGGCATCTATTACCCCCCACCTCCTGTCCCAATTTTTCATACTTACCGTCTGCTCATCCTAGTCCCTTGTGCTCATTATAATGTATAGCCGCTCCTTCCCCACCTCCACTCTCTGCTGTATGTTAGTCATGTTTTATTACAGTATAGTAACACCATTTGCATCCCTTAGCCTTTGCGTCTTTGTAATCTCTGCAAAAAGCTGAGATCCCCTGATTTTCCATGGTCTCCCACCTCCTGTTGTCATTTTCATTTGTGATAAATTAGTGTAGAATGGTTGGATAACTCTATCAGCTCACTCTTTCCTCCTCATAGCAATTATAGCATTGGACAGTCACTTCACATTCCCTTTTCATGATATAAAACCCAGCTGATTTAAAAGCAATTGGCCAATCACCCCCAATCTATGACACTGCTGTAAAACTCTTGAAATGGGAGGTGAACACAGGTTGAAATGTATATACTTAATTGAAATACATATATTATGGTCTGAAAAGCCGTTTGTTGTTTTACTAAAGAGAGACAGACAGATCTCCATCTGATGTGAATCAGAAATACTCCACTGAAGTCACTGTTTCAGGTCCCCATCTTGTGTAAATCAGGTTAGCTACACTGATGTTAATGGGCCAGATTTTGATCAGGGTGTAAATCTGCATGCTCTGTTCATATCATTGGAGTATGATCCTCAAGAGATATAAATTGACACAGGTAAAGTCAGTGGAATTACGCAACTTTACACCAGCTGAGGATCTGGATGTAAGCATCCAGATGAATGGCTCTGTCACTGTTAGACTAGTGGTTCTCTGCATTTTTATCTTGAGTGCAGTTTAATAAGTAAATGAGCAATAGCATCTCAGGGCTTGTCTACATCACAAAGTTGCAGCGCTGGTGAGGGGGTTACAGCGCTGCAACTTAGGAGGTGTACACATCTGCAGGGCATCACCAGCGCTGCAACTCCCTGTTTGCAGCGCTGGCCGTACTCCCATTTTGTCTCAGGTGTAGAGGATCCAGCGCTGGTGATGCAGCGCTGGTAATCAAGTGTAGACACTTACCAGCGCTTTTCTTGACCTCCGTGGAATAAGCAGGTATCCCAGCATACCTGAGGAAGCCTCTCTGGTAATCAAGCAGGTCTCCTTCCCCGCGGTTTGCTCCAGTGTTCTCCGAATCCCCCCCCAAGCGGGTCTCCTTCCCCGCGGTTTGCAGGGGGGTTCGGGGAACGCGAGAGCAAACCGCGGGGAAGCAGGTCTCCTTCCCCGGTTTGCTCTCGCGTTCCCCGAACCCCCGTGCAAGCAGGTCTCCTTCCCCGGTTTGCTCTCGCGTTCCCTGAACCCCCGTGCAAGCAGGTCTCCTTCCCCGGTTTGCTCTCGCGTTCCCCGAACCCCCGTGCAAGCAGGTCTCCTTCCCCGGTTTGCTCTCGCGTTCCCCGAACCCCCGAGCAAGCAGGTCTCCTTCCCCGCGGTTTGCAGGGGGGTTCGGGGAACGCGAGAGCAAACCGCAGGGAAGGAGACCTGCTTGCTCGGGGGTTCGGGGAACACTGGAGCAAACCGGGGAAGGAGACCTGCTTCCCCGCGGTTTGCTCTTGCGTTCCCCGAACGCCCCTTGAAGCCGCCCAACAGCGCTGCAGTGTGGCCACATCTAACACCACTTGCAGCGCTGGTTGCTGTAAGTGTGGCCACTCTGCAGTGCTGGCCCTATACAGCTGTACTAATACAGCTGTAACAACCAGCGCTGCAAAATTGTAGATGTAGACATACCCTCACAAATCAGTCTCACCTCCCAAAGCACCAGCGCCTCTACTGCTGTGCAAATTGGTGAGTCACTAGCCTATAAAAATACATATAATTATGTACTGATGTCAGACGTCTTTCAGACAAGAGGACAGATCCTCAGGTAGTGTCAGTTAGCATAACTCTATTGGCTTGTTTATCTACACCAGCTGAGGATCTGTCCCAGAGCTCAAGCTAACTCAATGCAATTTAAATGTCCATGCAACGCACCAGCCAGTGGAGCACTACTGGTTTAGTTCTGCTGTGCCTGTGTCACTGCCCCCATACTCAGATTGATTGATTCATAGTGCAGTAAGAACCTGTCAAGACAAGTCACCATCCTTCTTGGTGTCTTTATTATTACAATAGCACCACCTAGAGACCACAGTGTGACAAGCACTGCACAGACACAATTCTTGTCTTAAGGGGTTTAAATTTAGGTCACAGTGAACAAGATGCCCAGTGTCATAGGAGACCTAGTTCCACCTGAGTGCCAGCCCCATGCCTTGGCCATTAGAACCACACCATCCCTATTCTCATTGGCCCATTACAGCACACATGGTACAAGTTTCAGGTGTCAAAGGGCTATACAAAGGTTCTGGGCCACCATACCTGTGCATTTCCTTTGCAAAATTAGGGCCCTCAGACAAAGGTGCAGAATGGTGCTGTCATTTCCTAGGCAAAGTTGGGACTGGCTTTCACTCTGTACAATATCAGAAGGGTAGCTGTGTTAGTCTGGATCTGTAAAAGCAGCAAAGAATCCTGTGGCACCTTATAGACTAACAGACGTTTTGGAGCATGAGCTTTCGTGGGTGAATACCCACTTCCTCAGATGCATGTAGTGGAAATTTCCAGGGGCAGGTATATATATGCTAGCAAGCAAGCTAGAGATAACGAGGTAAGTTCAATCAGGGAGGATGAGGCCCTGTTCTAGCAGTTGAGGTGTGAAAACCAAGAGAGGAGAAACTGGTTCTGTAATTGCAAAGCCATTCACAGTCTTTGTTCAATCCTGAGCTGATGGTGTCAAATTTGCAGATGAACTGAAGCTCAGCAGTTTCTCTTTGAAGTCTGGTCCTGAAGCTTTTTTGCTGCGGGATGGCCACCTTAAGGTCTGCTATAGTGTGGCCAGGGAGGTTGAAGTGCTCTCCAGTACTCTGTACAATATTAGTAGATTTATAGAGCTACTGAGGTAGCTGCATCCAGCAGCATGATAACAGTATGGCTTGGGATCAGATCCCCATATGTAGATTTATCTATGTAGCTAAGCCCATCTTCATGGCAGCTAAGTCTCTGTATTTCCAGAGTTCACCATCCAAGATAACATTGCTAATGAAGATCAAAGAATGGAGTATACACCTCAAGGCCGAGATTTCCCAAGGGGCTTAAGGGATTGAAAGTCAGTGGAGCAGGGAGTCAAAGGGCCAGATTTTGTTCATCTATAGAGGCAGATAGGTGCCAAATGGGATTACAAAACTGCTTAAACTGGTTAGGATCCCAGAACCAGATTTCTAAAGGTATTTAGGAGCCTCACCCCCACTGATTACAATGGGAGTTAGGCACGAAATTCCTTTAAAAATATTACTCCTAACATATTGATTTGTAATGGAAGAGAAACACTTAACCTCCTGAAGTGCTTTGGAAAATTGCACTAGGGACTGCTGTGTATCTTCAGGTGCCCAATAACCTTTGAAAATCTCAGCTCCCAGGTTTCCTCCACTGATCTCCAAGGAAGTGGGTATCTTTCCATGGTCGCTGATGGGATTGGGTCTCACCAGAGGGGTGCTGCACAGGAGCATTAGAAGGTTCCTATTCCAGCTTTAGGTTGGAGGAACAGCTGGTAGTCAGCTGAAGTGGAATTTATGCTCAGCTCTGCCATTGAACTAGCTGGTGCCTCAGTAGAGCCACATGTAGAGGAGGAAAATTAAGATCAAAGGGACCTGATTCTGCTCTCGCTTCCAAAAGTCTAAATCAGGACTGACTTTCCTTGGGACTAGGGCATGAGTCATACTGACAGCACCGTAAAGCAAAGGTAATAATAATCAGTTGTAGATTGCACTTTTCCCTTGTAGATCTCAAAGCACTTTACTAAGGAAGCCACTAGCATTGTCTCCCTTTTACAAACTGACGGGGTCAAGGTCACCCAACAAGCTAGTAGCAGAGAGGGGACTAAACCCCAGAACTTTTAAGGCCCAGGCTACTGCTTGCTCCACTAAACCACAGCGTATGTAACCATCTAAAAGTGTGTGAGTGACAGGCCATTCAGAGCTACTCACCAGAGGACATACATTAATTTGACTTCCCACCAAACCTCAGCCATCAGATTTTAGTTAAACTCAAGGAAAACACCATTCCAGGGAATTTTGGAATCCAGGATCTAATCAAAAGCCTGAAAGGTTGATGCAAGATTCCAATTCCCCGTGAGGGATGGTTGGTCTTGCGGTGCAGTCAGGAGAACACTCTAATCCCACTGTAGTAGTTTAGTAGAAGATGTGTTACTGTATTGTCTAGGACCCCTAGTCATAGACCAGGATGCCATTGTGCTAGGCACTGTACAAACACAGACCAAATTATGATCCCTGCCCCATGATAATAATGTTTGCTTATGCTGATTAGAATGTGTTGAAACACAAGTGGAGAGCAGGCCATTGGGCCTAAGGTTAAGACTTCATAGTAGCAAAAATTCAGTTGCTAGCAGGACTGAGTGAGTGTTATTCATAGAAGTGAGTCAAGGCAGAAGCTTGGGTCATGTAGTCAACAAGTCTTTTCTTTGAATTGGTTTTAGCAGGTGTTGTACAGGGATTTGGGGATGTTTTAGGCTATTGTTTCTGCAGCATTTGCATTGATGCAAATCATAATTAGAATAAAGTTTGACATTAATAGCCAATAAAGAAGTATAAGATACTTGATTTTGAGGGTATGGAAGTTTGGATATGGTAGCAGAAGAATAGATATGGTAAAAAGGTGGATTTAAGGTTAATTAGGTTATTATAGTTGATTATAAAGGGGTAGTACGCAATGTTTAGATTAGTGCACTTATCCACCATCAAGGAAGGAGTATATACCCATTTTTCTCACCCAGGAACTTATATGCACCATTTCATCCTGGAATGGGAGTATAAATGCAGTGTATGGCTGTAATATAATGCCTGTTTGATTTCATTAATTAATGTATTTAAAATAAAATCTTCAGTTCTGCCACTTACTGTATTATTCATAGTCCTCTGCTGAATCAAATGATCTGTAACTGCCCCAGAGGGCTCAACCCATCATGAGTTCAGTTGCATTCCACCCCTTAGCTTTAAACTAGGAGTCTCAAACTCAGTTTATCTTAGAATCATAGAATATCAGGGTTGGAAGGGACCTCAGGAGGTCATCTAGTCCAATCCCCTGCTCAAAGCAGGACCAATTCCCAACTAAATCATCCCAGCCAGCGCTTTGTCAAGCCTGACCTTAAAAACCTCCAACGAAGGAGATTCCACCGCTTAGCTAGGTAACCCATTCCACTGCTTCACCACCTTCCTAGTGAAAAAGTTTTTCCTAATATCTAACCTAAACCTCCCTCACTGCAACTTGAGAGCATTACTCCTTGTTCTGTGATCAGTTAACACTGAGAACAGTCTAGATCCATCCTCTTTGGAACCTCCCTTCAGGTAGTTGAAAGCAGCTATCAAATCCCATCTCATTCTTCTCTTCTGCAGACTCAACAATTCCAGTTCCCTCAGCCTCTCCTCATAAGTCATGTGCTCCAGCTCCCTAATCATTTTGGTTGCCCTCTGCTGGACTCTTTCCAATTTTTCCACATTCTTCTGGTAGTGTGGGGCCCACAACTGGACACAGAACTCCAGATGAGGCCTCACCAATCTCGAATAGACGAGAATGATCACATTCCTCAATCTGCTAGCAATGCCCCTACTTATACAGCCCAAAATGCTGTTAGCCTTCTTGGCAACAAGGGCACACTATTGACTCATATCCAGCTTCTCGTCCACTGGAACCCTTAGTCCTTTTCTGCAGAACTGCTTCCTAGACATTCGGTCCCTAGTCTGTAGCAGTGAATGGGATTCTTCCATCCTAAGTGCAGGACTCTGAACTTGTCCTTGTCGAACCTCATCTGGTTTTTTTTGGCCCAATCCTCTATTTTGTCTAGTTCTCTCTGTATCCTATCCTTACCCTCCAGCGTATCGACAACTCCTTCAAGTTTAGTGTCAATTGCAAACTTGCTGACAGTGCAGTCCAAGCCATCCTCCAGATCATTAATGAAGATATTGGACAAAACCAGCCCCAGGACAGAGCCTGGGGGCACTCCACTTGAAAATGGCTGCCAGCTAGACATGGAGCCATTGATCACTACCCTTTGAGCCCGACGATCTAACCAGCTTTCTATCCACTTCATAGTCAATTAAACCAGCCTATACCTCTTTAACTTGCTGTCAAGAATACTGTGGGAGACAGTATCAAAAGCTTTGCTAAACTCAAAGAATAACACATCCACTGCCTTCCCCTCATCCACAGACCCAGTTATCTCCTCACAGAAGGCAATTAGGTTAGTCAGGCATGACTTGCCCTTGGTGAATCGATGCTGACTCTTCCTGATCACTTTCCTCTCCTCTAAGTGCTTCAGAATTGATTTCTTGAGGACCTGCTCCATGATTTTTCCAGGGACTGAGGTGAGGCTAACTGGCCTGTAGTTCCCCAGATCCTCCTTCTTCCCTTTTTAAAAGATGGGCACTACAGTAGCCTTTTTCCAGTCATCTGAGACATCCCCCGATTGCCATGAGTTTTCAAAGATAATGGCCAATGGCTCTGCAATCATATCCGCCAACTCCTTTAGCACCCTCAGATGCAGCATGTCCGGCCCCATGGACTTGTGCTCATCCAGTTTTTCTAAATAGTCCTGAACCACTTCTTTCTCCACAGAGGGCTGGTCACCTCCTCCCCATGCTGTGCTGCCCAGTGCAGCAGTCTGGGAGCTGACCTTGTTTGTGAAGACAGAGGAAGAAAAATCATTGAGTACATTAGCTTTTTCCACATCCCCTCTCACTAGGTTGCCTCCCTCATTCAGTAAGGGACCCACACTTTCCTTGACTTTCTTCTTGTTGCTAACCTGAAGAAACCCTTCTTGTTACTCTTAACATCTCTTGCTAGCTGCAACTCCAAGTGTGATTTGGTCTTCCTGATTTCATTCTTGCAGGCCTTAGGGCCATTTGCCAGTCATCAAATCCTCCCAGTGGCCAATAATGTCACCTTGGTCCATAGGCCTCATGCTGCCCTGGCTGACTCTGCCCGGTTACTAGTGACACTGCCTCCATGGCTGACTCTGCCCAGCAACTAATGATGCTACCTCTATGGCTGACTCTGCCTGGCTATTAGTGATGATATCTTTGTCCCCCTCCCCCAGCCAATGGGAGCTGCCAGGGGCGGCACCTGCAGCAGATGACAAAGCAGCTTGGCTGCATCCCTCTCTCCTCTGGTAGAAAGAGCATGTGAATCTCTCCTGCCCTCTCCCCTTCTGCTCCCCCTCCCCCTCGGCCAGGAGCCATGAGGGCCAGATGAAATAACTTTTTTTAAAGTTTCCGCAGGCTGAAGTGGGGAGGTTCTTGGGCTACAGATGGCCCGTGGGCCGGGACTATGAGACCCCTACTTTAAACTATTAATTGGGAACACACACATCAAAATTACGGCGTATGGTCTTGCTCTACACCAGTCCCTTTCCTGTTTGGTAGGACACTGATTGTCCTGCATGCCTAGAGGCAGGCATTGCAGGAGCTCCAAGCACAGAGATCTTCAAGCTCTAGCTATCTCCAACGGCAGCAAGCAAAAGATGCTTCGGAGAAGTCCAGTAGCCTCCAGACTGAGTCTTGTGTATATTGTTTGCACCATCTGGTCTATTCCCCAGCGGCTGAAATTCACCCCAGTACAGAATGACCTTGTACAAGTCACTTCCCTTCTCCCTGTGGCTCCATTCCGACTTCTCTCCTTATGTCTGCCTTGGCTAATTAAATTGCAAGCGCTTTGTGGCAGGGACTGTCAGTAGTCATGATTGGGGTTTCTAGTCCCAGCTCTGCCACTAGGTAGACGAATTCATTTCAGTTCCCCTCAGATTCCCCATCTGTGAAATAAGGATGATGATACGGCCAGTTCTTTGCAAAGAGCTTTGAGATTTTTAGATACAGGAAAGCTAAGGCAGACAGCCTCTGGGCCCGAACTCAGCTGTAAATGAGAGAAGAGCCAATGATGTCAAACATGTTCCAGTACTTTATACCACCTTAGATTACAATCTGGAAATTTAAATCAAATGTTTAAAGTAGGATTGAAATAGCTCATAAGTCTTGTGTTATCTTTCACTTCATTATAGGAAATACTGCAGAGACCATGCTGGTGTCTTTGTTCTGGGTAAAATTCACCCCTACACAGAAAGCCAGCAAAGGGCACCGATTATAACATACTTTGAGATTTTGGAAGGAGCCTAAGGGAGTTGGGCACTCCACTCCCATTAAAATTAATAGAAGCTGGGTGCCTAATTGCCTTAAGTTTGAATTTTCAAAGGCACCTGAGGGAATTAGGGACTCATTTCTTATTAGGATGCAATGTGATTTGGGCACTGTTCAAAATTCCATCCAGGGATTGTGCCTCAGTTTTCCTTTTGCCTAGTGTAAACTAGTCCAAACAAGCTTTGCCTTTAAGAAATCATTCAACCCAGGGCTTCCTTTCATTTCAAAATGTTAATTCATAATTAAATAAATCAGTTATAACAGACATTTTGACTGAAAAATACATTGAAACAGGTCATATCACTATCAATCTATGTTCATATGAGAATTTGAAAAGAAAAAAAACACAAAACTTTTTATTTCAAATCCATATTTGAAACTGAAAAAAATTGTTTCAGTTTGACCTGTTGAAACAAAAATGCTGTTTTCTTTTTAACGTCACATCTAAATTAAACAGAGTTTGATATTCTAACAGAAGATATTTTGTCAAAATTAAAACTTTTCCTATGGAAACTTTTGATTAAAAAACACATTTTGCAATATTAAAATAGTGTGTGTAAAAGATGAACAGTGTAGCTCTTCCTGGCTAACCCATCACCTTCTGCAATTTAATGCTGACTTTTTAAAAAGACTCCAGAGGCAATCCTGGTAATTACAGGATGGTAAACTTAACTTCAGTACCAGGCAAATTGGTTGAAAATGAAGTAAAGAACAGAATTATCAGACACAGAGATAAACATGACATGTTGGAGAAGAGTCAACTCAGCTTTTGTAAAGGGAAATCATGCCTCACCAATCTATTAGAATTCTTTGAGGGGGCAACAAACATGTGGCCAAGGGTGATCCAGTGGATATACTGTACTTGACCTTTCAGAAAGCTTTTGACAAGGGGCCCAGGCTTCTTGAGGAGGCACAGGTTACCCTACCCAGCCCTCCATACCTTTTCACAAACCCAATGTCACCCTTGGGCCAAAAAGTTTGCCCACCACGTCATAAAGACTATAATCAGGTTCCTTCATGTGGGTCTTCTCCTGAAATTAAAAAAAATGTTGTTTCAGTTTGAAGGTTTAGAATCTCAAAGCTGCCTAAGGGATTAAACATGTCTGCATTCCATGAAAACTGATGAGATTTGAGCATCCAGACACCTAGGAAATCTTGGAAGTATTTAGAAAGGCAAAACACTCAACTGTCCTGCACCATAAATCTGTTAGAAGTTCACTTTCCTCTCTGAGCACAGGAAACTTCCCATCAACCTCTTGATGGCACTTTACATCTCAGTGTTCCTCAGAGTGTAGATCATTGTGTTCAGCATTGGAGTAACCACTGTGTACAGCACAGACACTGCCTTGTCCACGGTGATTCTGGAAAGGCCGGTCATAGATGAAGACACAAGGCCCAAAATGCAAACTCACCACTGTAATCTGAGCTGCGCAGGTGGACAGGGCTTTGTGCTTACTTTCCATGACATGTGTCCTTATCTTGATAAGGATGATGGTGTAGGATATAAGCAATTCGATGAAGGCTCCTGTGGTGACCAGCCCATTGTTGGAGACCATCAGAAACTCCATTATATATGTGTCTGTGCAGGCCAGTTTGATGACTTGGGGGACATCACAGTAGAAACTGTCTAGTGTGTTGGGTCCACAGAAGGGCAGTTGGATGATCAGTGCAAGCTGGACAATGGAATGAACAAAGCCACTCAGCCATGCCCCTGCCAGCAGCCTCATGCACATACTTCTGTTCGTGATAGACAGGTAGTGCAATGGCTTATAGATGGCCACATACACATCAGCTGCTATCACTACTAAGAAGAAGACCACAGTGCCCCCGATGAAATGGAAGATGAATGTGTGGGTCAGATACCCACTCAACCTTAACAAAGTTTTTGTTTTGTGCATTATTTTGCTTAGGAATTCCCTTTCTGATTGGGAAAGCACACAAAAAATAACAGTGTAGTTGCAGGGGAAAAGGGTTGATGGCTAACTAGGTACCTAGGACCCCCTATTTGTGGTGGAACACATGCAAGGTGAATTTATGGACTACTGGGTGGTAACATCGCGGGTCCATTGTCTTTCATAATGGGAATTCATAGTGATTCTTGGTATTTGTGACAGAAAGCTGGTAAGAATGATTCTATAGCCTGGAGGTTAAGGTAGTCATGAGGATACTCAAAATAAAATCCTTGCTCCAGTATTTCTTTAATTATTTACACAAAATAGCAGAGATTCAAGAGTAGAGATTGAGTAAACCCTAGACCCCAATATCCCATAACCAAGGGCATGCTCCTTTCTTTTGGAAGACCTAAATTCAAATCCTTTCTCTGTATTAGGCAAAAGGGGAAACCAAACCCTGTCGTCCCACTCCACAGCTACGACTGCAATCCACTAAGTAACAATTTATAACAGAGACACCACCTCCCCCAAAATGTTTTGAAATTTTTGATCCACCACCAACTTTTGAAAAATATGTTCACTTGGTTATTTGTATTTCTATTCTTAAATTACTGGTAACAACTGTCAATCTTAACTCCACTTTGGCAACATTTGTGTTTCTTGTTGTAGTTTTTTCCTTTAGGAATTCCCTTCTTTCCCCCATCACTGTGAAGTCAACTGCTCCTGCAAACTCAGGAAGGAGACATAATCCTGGGCACTTTAAGAAATTACACATTACTGCATTCCTTTCACCTTTCTCTCTGATGTTGGCCATAGGCAGGGAACTCTACTCAAAGTAAAATCATCAGATGATTCCTATATTCTAACCGTATGTAAATTCAACAGTCCTAGGAAGTTTATGTGTGTAGAGATGCTAGCAGTGAACCTAGAAGCATTTGTATAACATGTGGCACATGGAAGAGGTGAGGATCTTGTGAATATCCTCCATACATCTCACTTATCAGAAATTATTGGTGCATGGCTTCATCTGTGCATAATATGTTTCCTAGGCAGATTTCACAAAACCACTGACTAGTAAAGAGTAAGGCACAGTGTAGTGCATGAAAACTGATAAATAAGTCCCCTATTTATGGATGAGTGAGGATGTGTCTACACTACAAGCTATGCTACTGCAATGTAAATGCTTACTACAGTCACAGAAGGGGATTTTCCATCACTGTAGTAAATCTACCCTCTTGAGACTTGGTACCAACATTGATGGAAGAATTCTTCCACCAGCCACACTGTGGCTATAGTGGGGGTTAGGTCGATCTAACTGTGTCAACAGGGCATGACATTTTCACAGCTCTGAATGATGAAGCTAGGCTCACTTCCCTTGTAGGTGTATACCAGGCCTAAGTCTCTCCCAGAATGAATGTTTCATTATTTCACAAGGAAGCCATAGGGGGAGAGTTAATTTGTGTGGCTGCTTTGAACTGAGCATTTCCATTCTTTCAAATATTGGGTTTCTTTTTAAGTTCAAATTTAACACTGAATTTCCCTGAAGCTCTGTGTCCTGATATCCTCCATAGAATCATAGACTATCAGGGTTGGAAGGGAGCTCAGAAGGTCATCTACTCCAACTCCCTGCTAAAATCTGGAACAATTCCCAGCTAAATCATCCCAGTCAGGGCTTTGTCAAGCCTGACAGTATAAATCTCTAAGGAAGGAGTTTCCACCACCTCCCTGAGTAACACATTCCAGTGTTTCACCACTCTCTGAGTGTAAAAGTTTTTCATAATATCCAACCTAAACCTCCCCCAATGCAAATTGAGACCATTACTCCTTGTTCTGTCATTGGGTACTAATGAGAAAAGTCTAGATCCATCCTCTTGGGAACCCCCTTTTAGGTAATTGAAAGCAGCGATCAAATTCCCTCTCGTTCTTCTCTTCTACAGACTAAACAATCCCAGTTCCCTCAGCCTTTCCTCAGAAGTTATGTACCCCAGCCCTCTAATCTATTTGTTGCTCTCCGCTGGACTCTTTCCAATTTTTCTGCATCCTTCTTGTAGTGTGGGGCCTCAAACTGGACACAGTACTCCAGATGAGGTCTCACCAATGTTGAATAGAGGGGAACGATCACATCCCTTGATCTGCAGGCAATGCCCCTACTTATACAACCCAAAATGCTGTTAGCCTTCTTGGCAACAAAGGCACACTGTTGACTCATATCCAGCTTCTTGTCTACTGTAACCCCTAGGTCCTTTTCTGCAGAACTGCTTCCTAGCCATTTGGTCCCTAATCTGTAACAGTGAAGAGGATTCTTCCGTCCTAAGTGCAGAACTCTGCACTTGTCCTTTTGAACCTCATCAGTTTTCTTTTGGCCCAGTCCTCTAATTTGTCTAAGTCCCTCTCTATACTATCCCTATTCTCCAGGGAATCTACCTCTCCACCAAGGTTAGTGTCATCTGCAAACTTGCTGAGGGTGCAGTCCATGCCATCCTACAGATCATTAATGAAGATATTGAACAAAACCGGCCCCAGGACCAACCCTTGGGGCACTCCACTTGAAACCGGCTGCCAACTAGACATGGAGCCGTTGATCACAACCCATTGACTGACGATCTAGCCAGCTTTCTATCCACCTTATAGTCCAATCATCCAGCCCATACTTCTTTAACTTGCTGGCAAGAATACTGTGGAAGACCATATCAAAAGCTTTGCTAAAGTCAAGGAATAACACATCTACTGCTTTCCCCTCATCCAGAGGCCCAGTTATCTCTTTATAGAAGTCAATTAGGTTAGTCAGGCATGACTTGCCCTTGGTGAATCCATGCTGACTGTTCCTGATCACTTTCTTCTCCTTTAAGTGCTTCAGAATTGATTCCTTGAGGACCTGCTCCATGATTTTTCCAAGGACTGATGTGAGGCTGACTGGACTGTAGTTCCCCGGATTCTCCTTCTTCCTTTTTTTAAAGATGGGCACAACAGTAGCCTTTTTCCAGTCATCTGGGACCTCCCCCTTTCGCCATGAGTTTTCAAAGATAAAGGCCAATGGCTCTGCAATCAGATCCTCCAACTCCTTTAGCACATTCAGATGCAGCGCATCCAGCCACATAGACTTGTGCTCGTACAGTTTTTCTAAATAGCCCCAAAACTTTTCTTTCTCCACAGAGGGCTGGTCATCTTCTCCCCATACTGTGCTGCCCATTGCAGCAGTCTGGGAGCTGACCTTGTTCGTGAAGACAAAGGCAAAAAAAATCATTGAGTACATTAGCTTTTTCCACATCGTCTCTCACTAGGTTGGTTGCCTCTCTCATTCAGTAAGGGGCCCAAACTTTCCTTGACTTTCTTCTTGTTGCTAACATACCTGAAAAAACTCTTCTTGTTACTCTTAACATCTCTTGCTAGCTGCAACTCCAAGTGTGATTTGGCCTTCCTGATTTCACTCCTGCATGCCTGAGCAATAGTTTTATATTCCTCCCTGGTCATTTGTCCAGTCTTCCACTTCTTGTAAGCTTCTTTTTTGCTTTTAAGATCAGCAAGGATTTCACTGTTAAGCAAAGCTGGTTGCCTGCCATATTTACTATACTTTCGACACATGGGGATGTTTTTTCCCTGCAACCTCAGTAAGGATTCTTTAAAATACAGCCAGCTCTCCTGGACTCCTTTCCCCTTCATGTTGTTTTCCCAGGGGATCCTGCCCATCAGCTCCCTGAGGGAGTCAAAGTCTGCTTTTCTGAAATCCATGGTCTGTATTCTGCTGCTCTCCTTTCAGGGGCGGCTCTAGCCATTTCGCTGCCCCAAGCACTGCGGCACGCTGCGGGTGGCACTCTGCCAGTCGCCTGTCCTGCGGCTCCGGTGGACCTCCCACAGGCATGCCTGCGGATTGTCCGCCGAAACAGTGGGACTAATGGACCCTCCTCAGGGGCACCTGTGGGAGGTCCACCGGAGCCATGGGACAGCGGACCCTCCGCAGGCACGCCTAAGGGAGGTCCACCATGGCCTTGGGAGCAGCAGACCCTCCGCAGGGATGCCTGAGGGAGGTCCAAAGGAGCCGCCTGCTGCCCTCCCGGCGACCGACAGAGTGCCTCCAGAGGGATGATGCACGAAGCACACGCTTGGCGTGCTGGGGCTTGGAGCCACCCCATCTCCTTTCTTCCTTGTGTCAGTATCCTGAAGTCGACCATCTCATTGTCACTTCCTCCCAGGTTCCCATTTGCTTTTGCCTCCCCTACTAACTCTTCCCTGTTTGTGAGCAGCAGGTCAAGAAGAACTCTGCCCCTAGCTGGTTCCTCCAGAACTTGCACAAGGAAATTGTCTTCAACATTTTCCAGAAACTTCCTGGATTTACTGTACACTGCTGTATTGCTCTCCCCGCAGATATCAGGGTGATTAAAGTCTCCCATGAGGACCAGGGCCTGCAATCTAGTAACTTCTGCAAGTTGCCTGAAAAAAGCCTCGTCCACCTCATCCCCCTGTTCTGGTGGTCTATAGCAGACTCCCACCACAACATCATCCTTGTTGCTCACACTTCTAAACTTAATCCAGAGACTCTCAAGTTTCTCTACAGTTTCATATCGGAGCTCTGAGCAGTCATACTGCTCTTTTGCAAACAATGCAACTCCCCCACCTTTTGTGCCCTGCCTGTCCTTCCTGAACAGTTTATATCCATCCATTACAGTGCTCCAGTCATGTCAGTTCCCACCAAGTCTCTCTTATTCCAATCATATCATAGTTCCTTGCCTGTGCCAGGACTTCCGGTTCTCGCTGCTTGTTACCCAGGCTTCTTGCATTTGTGCATAGGAACTTAAGATAACCACAATTTCCATCTGTCAATAATTTTCTTCTCCCTTTTCTGAGTAATTAATGCTGGGACTTACAGAAGAGCCAGATTGCTAAAGGTCTTTAGGTGCCTAGTAGGATTTTCAAAAAAGCCTAGGTGTCTAATATACAATGAAATCATTCTGTTTTACAGACCTAGAGTGGAATTCACAAAGGTATTTATTTGCATTTTCAAAAGTGCCTAATGGCCAAGTTTTAAAAATACTTAGGCATAGGAAAAGGCAGATAGGTGTCTGGTGGAATTTTCAGAAACACCTGAGCAGGTAAGGAACTTAATTCTTGTTGAAAGCAATGGAAGTTTGGCATATATGAAGTTTAGGCACTTTTGAAAATCCCACTAAGACCCTATCTGCATCTTTAGGTGCATAAATTCTTTTGAAAATCTGGCCCTTTTAAATTTTTGAAAATCCCACTTTGGGTCTCATGGAAGGGACTGAGAGCCAGGGACTTATCCCAGACCCAACTCCATGAAATCAGGCTAAGGTTTGGGACCGAATGTCCAGTTTTTCAAAGCAGCCTAAGGGTGTCAGACATCCATTCCTTTAATGATCCAGGGCTAAACCCAGCAGTGCTGAGACCAAGCCGTGTAGACCATGAACTTTCAATGAGAATTAGGCTCCTAAGGGTATATCTACACTGCAGCTTGGAGCAAACTAGCACATTGACATTATGAGTGTGGATGTTGCAGTGCGGGGTCTCAAGCCCACCTGATTCTCCTGGGCCTGAGCTCGGGTGGATAATGTTAGAAGGTGGGAGCTAGGCTCTTATTTCATGAAGATAGCTCAGATTAATGTACCCTTAGGCTGAGGTATTTTGGGCTTCCAGGCTAAGTTTTCCAAAGCTGTTTAGAGGAGTCAGGCACCCAATTCGCAGCACAAGCAGCTGAACATTGAACTCTACCAGGGATCATGAATCTTAGTCAATAGGAGCCAGATTTGTAAAGGTATTTAGGTTCCAAATGATGCAGACTGGCACTTAGAGGGGTTTCAAAAGCACCTCTGCAACCAAACACTGAAACCTACGGGAGTTAGGCACTTACGAAATTTCCACTAGGCTCCTATGTGCATCATTGGGTGTCTAAATATTATTAAAAACCTGGCTCTAATTCCTAAAATGCACAGAACATCTCAATAACTGAGGATCCAGTAGGCAATTAAAGTCCTGTTGTATTTGCACAATTGTCCCATGTCAAACAAATTCTGGCAAACAAACACAGCCAGGTAGAGGCAACTGGGCTCCACTTCTCCTGCTGCAGAATATAAAGACAGAAAGTATGTAACTCTCTATGCAGGCCGTCTTTACATGAACGATTCTTATTATCAGTTTCTATCCCCTGACTCCACTGGTCTTGGTGAGTTTATGGTCTGCAGCCATTGCACTGACCTGGGAAGCAAACTCTCATTCCCAACCCCCCGCGGGAACCATCTCCGCCCCAAAGCAGCAGATATTTCATTGCTTCAATTAAAATCTTCTACTTAGTGGGGAAGGTTGGCCCAATGGTTAGAGCACTAGGCTAGGACTTGGCAAACCAGCATTCAGTTCCTTGCTTCTCCATTTGCATCCTGTGTTTGACTGGTCTGGTACTGAGTCACTATGCCCCACTTCCCTGTTGGACACTGTCTCTCCAAACAGCACCTGCCACTAGCCGGTGGAAGTTGTGCCTGACCCACTGGCTACTGCAAGAGGGGACATTTCCATTAGACACTCCATGCCACTGCATGGAAATTAGCTTGACCCAGAGCACTGGGCGAGACATCAGAAATGTTGCTAAGGGCCCAGCATATAGTGGATCAATCAGCATCAGTCCTGTCCTCTCAGCAGATGAGAAAGGATGATCGAGTCCTTAAGATAGCAGTCTGCCACTGCAGAGATGCATGTTTCATTCCCTGTTCTGTCACACATGCCCTGTTCGACTTTACACGAGTCACTTACAACACATTTTTAAAAGTGTTTGGGCTTCTTAAGGCAGCTGAGCACTTCTGAAAGTCTCACTGGGCACCTGTCTACATTTTAGGGGTCTGACCACCTTTAGATGCCTGGCCCTTACCCTCTCTGTTCCTCAGTTTCCCATCCCAATGGGGATAATGCTACTTCCTTACTTCACTGGACTGTATTAAGATAATTACTTGAAATATCTTGAGATACTCATGTACTGCAGCTATGGAACTGCTAGAAATACTTTAAATACATGATTACAAATACAAAGAGTGATGTTTTCCTGGGTATCTAGGGGACGGAGATGCCAAATTCCCAGTAAAATGAATGTGGGTGGGGGGTTCACCTCCTAGAGCTGCCTTTGAAAATCTCATCTAAAGTGACTGGGAGTCACTCATTTCTGTCCATTTAAAGCCATTCCTGTGGCTATGCAAAGCAAATTGTTATATTCCCAGCCTGGATCCCAGTGTCTGAGAATGTTTTCACTAATATTTAAAATGTCTGTTTAAAAATTGCAAAACATAATGTTTGAAATTTCAAAAGTTTTAATGAAAATGCTGTGAGGTTCCTCTGCCAGCTCCAAAGCTAACATATCATCTGCTAAAGCCAGATCTGAACGGCGAGATTTTTTTTCTGAACTCTTCAGTCTAACAACTAATGGTATATCAGTCCTCTCTCTTGAACACTGGTGAGGCCTCATCTGGAGAGCTGTGCCCAGTTTTGGGCCCCACACTACATGAAGGATGTGGAAAAAATTGGAAAGAGTCCAGCGGAGGGTAATAAACATGATTAGTGGGCTGGGGCACATGACTTATGAGGAGAGGCTGAGGGAACTGGGATTGTTTAGTCTGCAGAAGAGAATAATGAGGGAGAATTTGATTGCTGCTTTCAAATACCTAAAAGGGTCCTCCAAGGCAGGATCTAGACTCTTCTCAGTGGTAGCAGATGACAGCACAAGGAGTAATGGTCTCAAGTTGCAATGGGAGAAGTTTAGTTTGGATATTAGGAAAAACTTTTTCACTAGGAGGGTGATGAAGCTCTGGAATGGGTTACCTAGGGAGGTGGTGGAATCTCCTTCTTTAGAGACCTTTGTAAGGTCAGGCTTGACAAAGACCTGCCTGGGATGATTTATTTGGGGATTGGGCCTGCTTTGAGCAGAGGGTTAGACTAGTTGATCTCCTGTGGTCCCTTCCACCCCTGATATTCTATGATCATTTTGACAGGATTTTACAAGTGAGCCATAAGTTTGCTTTCCACCATGACAAAGGTGTGGAAAAGAGGATTCTGAGTAGCTGATGTGACAAAGTTCCCCCTCTACCTTGGTGGATCCTGTGCTTATTGGCAGATTTGCTCACCTCAGTGATCTTCCCCACAGTCTGGGTCAACTCCTCCTCTGTCTGATCAGGAGTTGGGAGGTTTGGGGGGAACCCAGACCCACCCTCTACTCCAGGTTCCAGCTCAGGGCCCGGTGGATTGCAGCTGTCTATAGTGCGTCCTGTAACAGCAGCATGACAGCTACACCTTCCTGGGCTACTTCCTCATGGCCTCCTCCAAACACCTTCTTTATCCTCAGCACAGGACCTTCCTCCAGGTGTCTGATAACGCTTGTACTCCTTATTCCTCCAGCAGCACAGCCTCTCACTCTCAGCTCCTTGCGCCTCTTGCTCCCAGCTCCTCACACGCACTTCCTCTCCTCTGGCTCCCCCTTCCCTGACTGGAGTGAGCAACTTTTTAAACCCAGGTGCCCTGATTTGCTTGCCTTGATTGGCTGCAGGTGTTCTAATCAGCCTGTCTGCCTTAATTGGTTCTAGCAAGTTCCTGTTTACTCTAGTGCAGCCCCTGCTCTGGTCACTCAGGGAACAGAAAACTACTCATCCAGTGACCAGGATATTTGCCTTCTACCAGACTCCTGTACCCCATTGGTCTGGATCTGTCACACTGAGTTCTCGCTGAATTTATGTCTCAATACTGGGATATTACTGTAATATTGATTGTATGCTTAATGACCTAGAGTCTTTCATTATTATTATTATTATTATTATTATTATTATTAAAAGTTTTTAAAATATCTACAAGTTGTGTCATTCTTGCTCGGTTGGAAGAGGCTATTGTGATGAAGAAGGTTTCCTGTTGTTTCCTAAAGAATATCTGTCTTGCAATAATGAAGCCATTTCTGGATCCAGGTGAAGTCTCTGGGGTTTAGCCTTTCACGTTAAAGAGATCAGGATTTGGTCAGTGGCTCAGAAACAAAAAGACCCATTTTTTCTAAAGTCACCCTAGAGAAAGTAAGTGTGACAGAGATACACGGGTAAAATTTCCCATGTTAGCTATACTAGCTCCAAAGCAGAGAAGTTCCATTGACATCACCAACTCAGTGCCAAAGAAGCTGTGGCCAAAGATTCTTGGCTAAACTCAATATTGCTATAAACATTGATGTATATGACTTGTGATAGCTAGGCTTAGAAGGATCAGATTTTTATTGATAAATATTGATAAGTTAGTAAGAGGACCAAAAAAATCCACCATGGCTAAAGAGCAAAGTAACATAAGAACAGTAGATAGAGGCAAAAAGTCACCCTTTAAACACTGGAAGTTAAATCCTACTGTGGAAAATCATAAGGAGAATAAACCTCTGCAAGTCAAGTGTAATTAGGTAGGCCAAGCCATAGAACAAGAGAACTTCACAACTTGAACCCATGGCACAGAGACAGGGGCCTATTGAACAGAGGGGTTCTATTCTGTGCAAGGAGAGGCCGACCGAGGCCAGAAGTAAGAAGTACATGCTAAGAGTAAGCAGGACTCTGCCCAGCCGGAAACACTGATGGATCTCAGACTTCCAGAAGGGGTGAGACCAGAGCAAGGGAGGGGACATCTCAGGACGCTGTTGTTTTCAAATAATGTCTAAAACACAAAAGTTTTAAAAGTAAAGTTACTGTATTTAAGAAATCCTTTAGGTCATCCTGCATTCTCTATTTTGCTACTACATTGTCCCTGAAAGGGTTAAACTAGATGCCCAAAGTCATCACAGTCTAGGTGGAGCTTGAGATGGGGAGGATGTGTGTGTAAGCTGCTGGGGTGGTTGGAAGAACTCAGAAACTTTTTTGAGGTCCAGGGCAGATGGATGGTGAAAAATCCACATACCTGAATGATACTGCTATACCAACCTAACCCCACTTGTGGACAGTGCTATGTTGATGGGAACTGCTTTTTCTGTCAACATAGCTTCTGCCACTTGGGAAAGTGGATTAACTATGCCAATGGAAGAAGCTCTTCTGTCGGTGTAGAAGCGTCTTCACTTAAACACTACAGGGGTGCAGCTGCATCTGGGTAGCTGTGCCGATGCAGAGTTTTAAGTGTAGACTTGCACTTAGGTACCTGTAAGAGGGTGTGGCTTAGCACATGCCTTTCTGGTCAGCATCTCCCATACTTAAGTTAGATGCCTTCCTACAAAGCATACTGACTTTGCTGGATCCTATTCTTCAGTGTCTGTCTCTCCCTATTCATTGTACAGGGAGCTTGGGCACCTAACTCAGGGTTTGCAAATCCCAGCGATTTTCTAGGTGCCCAAAGGTTAAGTGTTGAGATATTCAGTGTTGCAACACAAAATGGCCAACTTTCTAAATGTATTTGGGTGCCCTGTGGGATTTTCAAAAGCTGCTAGATGCACAATAGCTATGAAAGCTATGAGTTTTAGGTACCTCAGTGCTTTTGAAAATCCTTTTTGTCATCTAAAAACCTTTGAAAATGTGGCACCCAAGTCCTTTTTTGAATCTATCCCCGAGTGTCTGAAATCCCTTAAGAGGCTTTGCACATATAAGCTTGGACAATTAGAGAGAGATCCAAAATGTTCCCAACTTTGAAGGCTTTGGAAACTTCATCTGGGTGTTACCAATGGCTCCTTCCGTTCTTAACTTGCTCCTCACAAATAGGGAAGAATTGGTAGGGAAAGCAAGAGTGCATAGGACCCTGGAAGGAAGTTACCATGAGATGGTCAAGTGCAGGATCTTGACAAATGGAAGAAAGGAGAGCAGCAGGGCATGGACCCTGAACTTCAGAAGAACAGACTTTGACTCCGGCAGGGAACTGATGGGCAGGATCCCCTGGGAGAATAACATGAGGGGGAATGGAGTCAAGGAGTGGTGGCTGTATTCTAAAAATTTCTTATTGAGGTTGCAGGAACAAACCATCCCGATGTGTTGGAAGAATAGTAAGTATGGCAGGCAACCAGCTTGGCTTAACAGTAAAATTCTTGCTGATCTTAAACACAAAAAAAGAAGTGTACAAGAAGTGGATGCTTGGACAAATGTCCACGGAGGAGATAAAACTATTGTTCAGGAATACAGGAGTGAAATCAGGAAGGCCACAATACACTTGGAGTTGCAGCTAGCAAGGGATTTTAAGAGTAACAAGAAGGGTTTCTTCAGGTATATTAGCAACAAGAAGGTGGTCAGGGAAAGTGTAGGTCCCTTATTGAATGAAGGAGGCAACCTAATGAGAGAGGATGTGGAAAAAGCTAATATACTCAATGATTTATTTGACCTCTGTCTTCACGAACAAGATCAGCTCCCAGACTACTCCACTGGGCAACACAGTATGGAGAGGAGGTGACTGTCGAGAAAAAAAGAGTTCAGGACCATTTAGAAAAGTTAGATGAACACAGGTCCATGGGACCGGATGCACTGGATCCGTGGGTGCTAAAGGACTTGATGGATGTGATTGTAAAGCCATTGTTCATTATCTTTGAAAACTCATGGCAATCATGGGCGGTCCCGGAAGACTTGAAAATGGCTACTGTAGTGCCCAACTTTAAAAAAGGGAAGAAGGAGGATCCGGGGAACTACAGGCCAGTCCGCCTCACCTCACTCCCTGGAAAAATCATGGAGCAGGTCATCAGGGAATCAGGCACTTAGAGGAGAGGAAAGTGATCAGGAAGAGTCAGCATGGATTCACCAAGGGGAAGTCATGAGTGACTAACCTAATTTCCTTCTATGAATAGATAAATGGCTCTGTGGATGAGTGAAAAGCAGTGGATGTGTTATTTCTTGACTTTAGCAAAGCTTTTGATACGGTCTCCCACAGTATTCTTGCCAGCAAGTTAACGATATCCCAGTTACAGCTCACAGTCTGGAGCAACAGTCTATTGTATTGTCCCACATTGTGCAGCAACCACATCCTCTTGTTTCTGCTCTAATTGCACAGGATTCTGCAGAGTCAGTTACAGGTCTCTTCACAGGCCCAAACCCATCCCTGATGCCTCTACATGAAATCAGTGAATTTATACCCAGGATACATTAGTCCAATTCTGTTGAGCTGTTCTCCACTCACTCAACTGCTAAAGCTTGCTTGAGATAATCACATATTTTTAGCCTTCATCTGCATTTCATATTGGATTCCCCACTTGGTCCAATAGTCTGATTGCTTTGGTTGCTATCAATAGCTGAACTCCTGGGCTGCTGTTATGTCCATTGCACAGCAGGCAGAACCTAAATGTAGTGGTGGGATCAGGGACTTGATTGTTTCCCAATAAGGCATCTTTAGAGAACAGAACAATTCTTGGCCTTAGGGTACTTGGACATTTGAAAGGAAACGAGGTCTCAGTTCACACTTCATGTGAATGATACATACTGTGCAGAGTACTATGGCATGGGATAGCTCAGGAGATAAGAGATGAAATCCGTACTTTCATCTCCAAGTCATCTATTCAAATCCAGAGGCAGTGGCTCCGTGTCCTTCCCTCTTCTGATATCTGTGAAAAGGGAAGATTTGTGTCTCAACTCTTTGGACATATCATGATAGAACCCACCAACAGCCCATCCATCCAAAATAGGACCAGTTGACCCTCTTTGAGCAACCTCAGCAGAGACAAAGAGACCGTCTCAGAAGTGGGAGGGGGTAGTTCAATCTCTCAATCCCAGTAACTTCATGTTCTCTCCATGGAGACTGTGATATCCATCAAAATGGAAAATTGTTGCCAACCAAACATGGGGTTGTGTTATGTAGGGATGAGTTCAAAGCTGGTGCATACAATAAAAGAGTGAGTTGTGTGACAACTTCAAGTCATTTTAGGTCTCCATCAATGTTTGTATGTGATGTCTTTGTTATTATTAAGACAATATTTGAAATAATAATTTGGAGTCACATTTGCAAATGTTACTTTTATTCTTCACCTGCAAATTACACCATATTGGCACATGCAAATGACATATTTAGGCTGGAATTTCTAAGGAGTGTAAGGTAATGCACTAGAAAGAAATGTAGAAAAACTCGATTCAGTCCCAAGTACTCAAAAGTTTTTAGCATTTAACTACCATGGGCCTTGGCTCATTGATTTGCCACTGGCATATGTAGTGACTTTGGGCAATAGCCAATACTTAATGCATCACAGGAAGACTAGAAGTCACCTGACCATTCACAATCTATACAATTTGTGTCCCTAATCCAGCAATCAACTTCAACACTTTTCACTCACCCCGATAAGTTTATTCCTCATCTATTCACCATAACACTCTTGCGCCTCAACTAATCAATCCAGTCATGCTACCTCTTCAATCCACCACTTCAAGGAAAATTTACAAGAATGAGTGTGTCTCAGGGCACATCCTGAAGGTCAAGAGATTTGGGCTGTACCATGAGAAGGCAACTCAGGTGTCAATGAACCACCACCTATTTTCGCAAGTGTCTCACCAAATAATAATGACCTGGTGTTCAATGAGCATCACTATTGAAATGTATAGCACAGCATTTCACCAAAGAAAACTTCAAAGGAGTTTGAATTTGAAATTCATAATCATTGAGTGTTTGGACAAGAAGCTACTATTGTGATGGTACCTCCCATAAGGCTTTATGGAAATATGCTTAGAATGTGTTTTATGCTACATATGCCATGGAACATATCTCAAAGGTATCATCTACTGACTGTATTAATCCTATTTGTATGCATGTATCTTTTTTGTATTCAAATTATGAATGTTATGAATGTTGGCTATGTACTGGCTTGATTTCTAAATATCCTTAGTAGAGATTTTGGTCAGTTCCTGGAGAAAGAAATGTTAAAATTAAGTACCTAATCGAGACTCACTTAAAGGACAATGGATCTTGGAATGCTCCAATCCACTTAAGAAGTCTACTTGAGGACCTTCAAGGTAGCATGGAAACGATGGACGTTACCTGTAAAAACTGTGAGTCATGCGTGGACATGTGACTTGCCCGGGTGACTCCTAAAGTCCATCTTGCAGCTGGATTTTGCACAGGGGTGAAGAGAGGGTCTCCACCTACAAGATAAAGTCTATTTCAACCCCTGGGAGACCCCTCTCTATATTGTCTTCAGTTGGCTTAAGACAGAGCCTCCCCCATACACTCCCCCCACCAAGGATACTTGGAAGAAACTGGAACAAAGGGCAGTGACTGCAAGAGGTGTAAGTGATTGCTGGACCCAGCCTAAAAGATTAGTCTGTAAAAGGGAGCATTCTGGAACTGGTGAGGATCTTATATGTATACAATTCGATTAGACATATATTTGCGCCTTTTATTTTATTTTGCTTGGTGACTTACTTTGTCCTGTCTGTTACTACAGGGAACCACTTAAATCCTACTTTCTGTATTTAATAAATTCAGAATATGTATAAATACCTGGTGGAGAAAACAACTGTGCATATCTCTCTATCATGATTATAGAGGGTGAACAATTTAGGAGTTTACCCTGTATAAGCTTTATATAGGGTATAATGGATTTATGTGCGTTTAGACCCATTTGGGAGATGGGAGTCTGAGTGCTAAAGACAGGAACATTTCTGTTAGCTGCTTTCAGGTAATCCTGCAGCTTTGGGGCAAGTAATTCAGACCCTGGGTCTTTGTTGGAGCAGACGGGAGTGTCTGGGGCCCCGAGCTGGAAAGGAAGGCAGGGGTAGAAGTAGTCTTGGCACAACAAGTGGCAGCTCCGAAGCGGGTTTCTGTGATCCAACCCATCACAACTATGATTTAGACCAACTGAGTAGCTTTGTTTTTAAGAAAACTCATTTTATCCAATAAGACAAAGAAAGAGAGCATGTTATAATGTATTAATATAAAAGACTAAAAGCTGACAGGTACTGCATGTAATGAAGTTCTTGTAAAAGAGTAATGGAGTAAGAAACATTAAGAGCAATAACAACAAATGATAAACAGTCACAGGAAAATCATGAGTTGGACATCAACAGTCATAGACAGAAAAAGAGGCATGATAAATTGGCATTGATTTTTCACTATCTATCTATCTATCTATCTATCTATCTATCTATCTATCTATCTATCTACGTGATCTTATTATATCTTTTGTATATGTAATGCACGCAACCATGCACAAATATGGTTTAATAAAAATTAATTAATAATAATAACAGCAACCAACTTTGGAGATCTAAACACATGTGAATACTTGTGTGGGTGAGAGACGAATGGCTTCATACAAAGCTACACGTTGAAGTGAATGGCTACTTCCCTATTGTTATGATTAAAAGGTTAGCTCAACCTCTTCTCCCTGTGCTGGTCTCTTACTTCAAACCCTCTGGTCTAAGCTTTGTGCCTATCCCTGTCTTAGGGTGGAATCATGTCATTCTCCATCTTTCAAACTGGGTACCAACCGTGATTTCTCCAACTGTGTTTGGTACCTGCAGTTCTTCCCACAGGAGCTGTGACCAGTAGTATGTTGAGTGACTAGACATCTTCACCATGCAAAGTGTGATTTATTTACCACAATAGGAACAAAGCACAACATAAGAGAAAATATGAGCACTTCCAGATGGATCACTGCAGTAGTTTGGTGGAATCAAAATTTGGCTTTATTATTCAGATTTAGATTAGGAACCATTTTAATACCTTTCTCTTTCAAATACCTTTGCATCATAGGAAGAACAATATAGTATTTATTTATTTTAATAAATTTAAATAAATAGAAGCAATGCATACAGTTATATAAGGGTCTAGGTGCCCTAACACATCATACATGACACAATAAAACCCCATCAGCATTAAAATCATCACTTGAACAAACACCTGCAGAAACTTTTTTTCAATTCTTCGTCAATGGGGGAAGCAAAACATCAATTCTCTCAGAAAACCTCATCAACGTGATTCTGACATTGACATCTTGAATAGATTACATAATAAATGGATAACAGCATTTAGTCAAACATACTCCACCCTCCCAAGATCCTCCCTCACTCAAAAAAGCCACCTGGAACAATGAAACAAGTCAACACATTAATCAACAAAATCAAAAAAAATGAAAAAGAAACAAGCAAACACACAAGCTAAATTTCTCATACTTCAGGCACAATTATAATCCCAAAAAAGAAGAAGAGCCACAGACTTCATGAAGTCCCTTAATGACTAAGATATGGCTGTTGATATTCTGTGCAGTGACAGTAGACCGATAAATCCCTATGTCAGATAGATAGGTGCATAAGTAGGTAGATTCTGATCTTATGTATACTGGTGTAATCTTATTCTAACTCATATGACTTCATTGAAACTAGTCCAGATTTCATTATTTCATCAACAGATTGCACCTTATGCTCTCAAACAAACAAATTTGTCATCAGTTGATTATATCTACAAACAAACTCACAATGAAATAACAGTCAAGTTGCAGGGATGGACATTTTAAGTCTTGGTGAATAACTTCCACACAATCAGTTTCTTCAATGCAGCTTTGATCTCCTTGTTCCTCATGCTGTAGATGGTCGGATTCATCACTGGAGGCACCAGGGAATAGAGAACACCCACCACAACTTCCAGACCTGATGCTGAGCTGGAGGCTGGTTTCAGGTAGGCAAAGCTGCCAGTGAAAATCATCAAAGAGACCACAGTGAGGTGAGGCAGGCAGGTGAAGAAGGCTTTATGCCGGCCCTGCTCAAATGGGATTCTCAGCACAGTTCTGAAGATCTGAACGTAAGACACAATTATAAAAACAAAGCAGTTTAAACCTATAAACACACCTAAGGCAATAACCATAACTTCACTGAGGTACGAGTCAGAACAGGCGAGCTTGAGTAATTGAGGGATTTCACAGAAGAACTGGTTGATGACATTGCTCTGGTAGAAGGGTAACCTGAAGGTGTTCCCAGTGTGCAGAGCACAGTAGACAATAGCAGTAATCCAGGCACTGGCTGCCATATCAAAACAAGCTCTCCTGTTCATCATTCTCTCATAGTGCAGTGGTTGGCAGATGGCGACATATCGGTCATATGCCATGATGGTGAGTAAGGCAAGATCAGTTGCAGTGAAGAGGAAAAAGAGAAAGACTTGGGTGACACATCCAGGATTAGAAATCACCCTGGTGTTCCTGAGGGAATTGGCCATGTATTTGGGGATGGTGACGGAGATGGAGTTGAGGTCTAAGATGGACATATTCACGAGGAAGAAATACATGGGGGTTTGAAGATGGTGGTCGAGGGCTACTGCTGTGATGATGAGAAGATTCCCCATCAGGGCTGCCAGGTAAATCACCAGGAACACCACAAAGTGCAAAATCTGCAGCTCCCGAATGTCAGAGAATCCCAGAAGAAGGAACTCCGTCAGGGTGGTTTGGTTGGACATTTTCTTTCTCAGTTCATTGTGTGATGGCTGTGGAGGGAAGAGCAAAGACAGTGTGGGAATTACAGTGACAGAGGGAGTGGCCCTGATTTCCTGCAACAATATGATGTGAATGTCAACAATGCACAGCACTCGTTACTGCTATTAACGAAGAGTGGTGAGTTATCACATGAATGTAAATTGGTACAGCTCCCTTAAAGTCAATGGAGCTTTATCAGTTTGCATCATCTGAAGATCTGACCCTATGCAATTGCTTAACAAAATGCTGTGTGAAGGATGTAGCAAAGTACAATCTCAGTTGAATATTTCTAACCAAGATGGATTCCCTATTGCTACAAACAACAGCCTCTGGACTTGGGCAACACTGCCTGATATCCTCTTTTCGTGGAAATACGAGATGGACTTGGCATTGTGTATGACAGTTCGCCTGTAACCAGGGCCGGTGCAAGGATGTTTCGTGCCTAAGGCAAAACTTCTACCTTGTGCTATCCCACATCCCCGAACCCTCACCCTGAGGCACCCCCCCGGGACTTCTCCACCTCTCCTCCCTGAGGCTCCCTCCCTCTGGCAGATCCCCACCCTTTGCCCTGAGGAGCCCCGACCCGACCAACTCACTCCTGTTTCACCTCCACCCCGAGCACACTATCGCTTCTTCACTTCTCCGGCCTCCCAGGCTTGGGGCGCCTAAGCTGGGAGGTGGGAGAAGTGAACCAGCCACAGCGTGGTCGAGGAGGAAGTGAGGCAGGGATGAGCTGGGGCGAGGAGTTCCCCTGTGTGCCACTCCCTACTCCTTACTTGCTGCAGGCGGCCTTCTTCACGCTCCCCAGCCCCAGCTCCCTCCGGCTGCCGCTGTTGCTGCTAAAGAAAATGCTGCCTCCCAAATCAGCCTAGGTTGCCTAAATGGTTGCACTGGCCCTGCCTGTAATAATTTTACTGCAACACCACTTAGATAGCCGGGTGCCTGCAAACGTATTGATTTATGTCTCCAAATCCTGACTGCATTTCCATCTCTGTGTACCGATGGGCTAACAGCAACCCTCTGCTACTTCTCTGCTGTGTCATTTTCCTCTGTCACTTTAAGGGTGTCAGGGTCAGTGGCCATAAGGAGACTTGGGCTTTGTTCTTGCTCTGCCACTACCTGCTCTGTAGCTTTGGGCCAGTCACTTCCCCTCCCTCTGCCTCTGTTTCCCCTTCATCCAGTTCTCTACCTTGTCTTCTTGAACTGTGAGTTCTGTGGGGGATGAGCTGTGTCTTATTATATGTATGTTCACTGCCCACATTTACAATATTTCTGTTTAGCAGACAGCACTGTGGGACAGCGCATATGGCGCTAGAGCACACTATCTCAGTTCTAATCCCATTGACATCTTCTATGCCCTTCGGCAGGGATAAGAGAGAAAGGCTTTGGCTGGGGACTTCAATTCACTGTTCTCTATCTGAGGTTAGTATGTTTAATACCCATGCTCTTGGCTGCCAGCTTCGCTGCTTACTCAGTTTTACCATTTGACAAGTATCCCTTGGAAACAGAAATAAACACAGTTGCAATAGAGTGACTGGGTTCAAACTGTACTATTATTGTACTATATCAATGTTCCTACCCCCTTGAAATATACAAGTCCAATCAGCGGTATTCAGACATTTTCAGTTTAAATTATTTCAAAGGAAAACTGGATTTTAAACTGAGACATGTTCCAAGGAAGTCTCTGCTGTCCTTGAAAAACAATCTATGTACTGTAAAAGTCAAAACATTTTTTTTCAATTAGGTGACAATGTTTTGGTTTTAAGCAGTTTACCTGAAATTGTCCGGCTCTCAATGAACAAAAGGAAAAGAAAAGAAAAGACTCTGGGGTAAAAAGAAAAGACTCTGAGGAACTGTTAATATATTTAAATATAATGATATTGAATTGCACATAGCAAACTTACTGTATTGTCTCTGTGGAATATTCTCTAATTTGTGATGCATTTGACACTCCTCCACCATGGGAATTCTTCAATCATTCTCTGTTTGTGTATCTGTCAAAAATGCCCCATTACTGATTTATCCAGCTGCTGTTTCTCTGCCCCTTCACCATATTTCCTGAGATGCTGGGTCTTTCTGAAGTTCACAGAAGTCAGGGACCCACTCCACAGATAGGAGCTCCCTGCTCTCCTCCTCAGAGAGGCTTGGCTGAGGGGTGAAGCCACTTCAAGCTGTATAACAAATGACAGCTTCTGCACTCTTCAGATATGGACACAACTCAGTATGTGGTTGTTGGGTGCCGAACTCCCATTGGAAGTCTCCAGAAGTTTCATGTCAAACAAGATCACAGCTCAGTATGTGCTTGTTCTGCAGTTAAATAACTGAACCCAGAATCCAGGGTTGTGAGCCCAACTCTGATCTAACCTCAGGAGCAAATGTCCCTGGCATCCTGCCCTAGTCGACCCTAACCCCACAGTGTGGAGAAAGCACCTGTCCTGGATCTCACATGATTGCAGCATGCCTGGAAGGACTCTTGGCTAAAAACAAGTCAGGGCTGATGCCCCACATGAGCCTGAAGGAGACTGAAGAATAGAATATATATTTGTAACACAGATATGCTCACAATAGCTCAGAGCGCAGAGGTGTCAGCCCACAGCCAGCCTGGAATAGCCTGTTCCTTCATTAATACCACATAATCAGCTCTGAGAGAGCAGAAATGTTTTTCCTCTGATGTTGTGTCAGGAGCTCTTGGGATGCAGCCATCAGAGGAACCCAGAGCTCAGGCGGCCCAGGCTGTTTGATGTTTGTCACAAAGATGCAGCCAGAGGCAAATACTAAAAGCTCAGTGCAAAGTCCTCAACCCATGTAAATTGATACAATTTCAAATAGTTTGGGCTCTTTAAGCCAAGTGGAGATGTTTCCTTTTGATTTCAATGGAGCTTCCTTAATTTACATTGGCGGGGGATCTGGTTCTAAGACTTCCATGGAAATATATCCGTTTTCACCAGCTGGGGAATCTGGCTTCATTAACTCTGATGATGCTATTGCAGGTCTACACCAGTTGGGGATCTGGCCCATAAACAGTTTCAAATCCATATTCTTTGCCTTCAAATCTGATCGGAGGAGACCAAACTTCCAAACCTGTTTGCACTTTCTTTGGTCTATGACGCAGGGGATTAATTGCAAGGATGGAACTTTTAAAGGTTACAGAGTGCTTAATTCCTATTGGGACAGAAGTGTGGAGGAATTCAGTGTTGCAGAGATCTTCTCTATCTGATTTTCAGCTTATCTGAAAATCTGGCTCAGAATGTGGCCTGAAAAAATAGACTATGAAGGATGAACAAAGCACACCCAAAGCCACAAATTCTACCCGAGATGATCCTTCTCTTAGTCAGACAGCAGGCTGAAAACTTGGATGTGGAGGAAACGTACTAAAATGTTCATGGTACCTGATTTCCAAAGAAATATGACATGGATTCTCAAAGCTTCCCATATGACAGCCCAGCAGGAAGGATTCCACTGTAACACCACACAGACAGCCTGCTGCCTGCTTCCAAAACTGATTTGTGGCACCAGATCACAGCTGCATTTCCATCTCTCTGTGATGAGGGGCTAATAGCATTACTTAGCTAATTCTCTCTTGTGTCATTTGCCACTGTGACCTTCTGTCTGTGCTGTGTGGGTCAGTGGCCATCAGGAGATTTGATTTCTATTCCTGGTTCTGCCACTGACCTGCTGTGTGACATTGGGCTGGTCACTTCTCCTGCCTATGCCTCTGTTTCCCCTCCATTCCTTTCTCTGCTCTATCTACTTTGGGCTAAAAATATCTGGGGCATTGGCTGTGTCTTACTATGTGGCTGTGTTGTCTGTTCAGCAGGCATTAGTGTGGGACAGAGGATATGGTGGTAGAGCAGGAGAGCTGGGGTCAAGTCCTGCTGCCCTCCTCTATGTCCTTAGGTAGAGAAAGGCTTTGGCTCTGGGCCTCAGCTCGCTGTTTCTAAGTCTAAGGGTGCCTGCAGGTATAACGCATATTCTGTGGGTATCAAGTTTGCTCTTTACTTAGTGTTACCATTCTGCAAGTAACTGTTTGAAACAGCAATTAAACAGGATTCCAATAGATTGAATAGTGTTGTAATTGTGGTGTTATTGGACAGTATAAATGTTAGCATCCTGGCTTAATTATAGATTTCCAATCCGGGCTAAATTTTCAATCTGTTTCCAATCTGTTTGTTTTCAATCTAAGTTTCGAAACGGTTTAAATTAATCAAAAGGAAAACTAGATTTTCAATTAAAAATGTTTTCCAAGGAAGTCTTTACTAGCCATATAAACAACATATGTATTGGCAAAATCCAAGCTTTTTTTTCCAGATTTTGGCACTTTTTAACAGCAATTATTTGGTTCTCGATGCACAGAACCAAAAAATGTTTTGGTTTCCACAAATTCTATAAAAAATGATTGTCTGTTTCTATATGGCTCAATAATGCCCCCGCCACTGTGTTATCCAGCAGCTGTTTCCCTGTCCCATGACCATATTCCCTCAGAAGCTGGGTCTAAGCAGTTCCCAACAGATAGGAACCCGCTCCACCGACGACCACTCCCTGCTCTCCTCCTGGGGCAGGCTTGATTGAGAGGTGAAGGACTAAATAGAATGGGGGATTGAAAACCTCTCCCAACTCTAGAGCTGATTCTGAGATGTGTGGGATTCAGATATGATCACAGCCCAGGAGGTACCTGCCCAGGGGTTAAATAGATGAATCTGGTCTCCAGGGCTTACGCCCAGTTCTGATCTCACCTCGGGAAGACCCTGATAACCACCCTGATAACCAGCCCAAACCAGACCTAACCCCCCAGAGGAGGAAATGACTCAGCCTGAATCTCATATGATGACATTATCCCTGGAAGGACTCTTGGCCAGGAACAAGGCAGGGCTGAATAACAAATGGCATCCCAAGGAGAGTGCAGAATAAAATATATATTTGAAGCACAGACACGTGACCTACAATAGCTCAGAGCCCAGTGGTACTAGAGCCCCAAGTGGCCTGGAATAGCCTGTTCCTTCAATAAAGTCACATAAACAGCTCCTGGAGAGCAGAGATGTTTTCTCTGCATTTCATCAGCAGCTCTTGGGATACAGCCACCACAGGAAGCCATGGTTCAGGCTGCCCTGGCTGTTTCGTGTTGGTCCCTAAGAAGCCGCCAAATGCAAACACTAAAAGATCCTAGCTAAGGCCTAAACTGGTGTAAATTGATACAGTTCCATTGAGTTCTGAGTAGTTTCAAATACATATTCTTTGCCTGTGAATCTGAAGAGGAGACAAAAGTTCCTAACCAGTCTGCATGTTCTTAATCTTTGCCCTCATGGGATGAATTTCAAGAATGGAACTTTTAATGGCTAAGGAGCATTTCTTTCCCCCTGGGGAGAGAACTTTGGAAGAATTCAGTGTTGCTTTGATTTTCTGTATCTGATTTTCATTTTCTATTTGTATGACTGGACCCTTTCTTTCTTTCTTTCTTTCTTTCTTTCTTTCTTTCTCCCTCAACAATTATATGCTTTCTTTCTGCAGACATCACTAAAATAAAAGACTCAATAAGCTGAAAATGCAATGCTATATGACGTCTTAAAATGTTTATTTCACACTGATTTTAGGTATGACAGAGAGACTGAAGAATGGGGAAGGGTCATATCCTCATCTGGTGTAAATCAATTGTAGCTACATTGGCGTAAAGGAGTCAAATCCTCACACCACCGCCACACAAAACTTGCGTAAAACTGCCATAATGCAGTTAGAGTCAATGAGACCAGATCTCCAGATGCTGTAAATTAGCATAGTGCTATGGAGCTATTTCTGTTGATGTGACCTCAGTATCTGTACCATGATATCTGGTTTTATGTTTGTTCCAGTATATGAGAGTCTCATTGCTTATAACCTCTATCCCATTTTAATACACATAAAATGTTCGAAAATCTCGAGATTATAGTTCATTATCAGAAATCTGTGAGATGTGCTCTCTGCTGGTTAATTGGCTGCTAAATATATAGACCCTTGGTCTGGGGCCCCTAGATAAAATGACAGTGATGGTAATGGTTGAGAGACCAGGAAAATGCCCAGTTTGAGACACCCAGACAGAGGAAGGACCTACTCCGGCAGGAGGAGCTCCACCTTAGAAGCACCCTTGGAGAGAGTGAGGAGAAGTGATGCTGTGTTTGTAAAAAAACTGGGTTCTATCTCCCCGAATTGTCCATTTGTCCACCAATGCTGAGATCAATCCTGGAGCAACAGCCTGTCCTTCAAACTTATGTAGTTATCTTTGTGACTAGTTCAGGGTCTCTGCAAATTCAGGCAGATGTAGCTGCATCAGTCAAACCCAAAGCAGTTTCTCCTCTTAGAGCTATTGTCTGAAGCTTTCTGTAGATTCTGGGAGGTGGGGTTAACATAGAGGTCATTGGGTGGTAGTTAATGACCTGTGATAAACAGAAGGTCTGATTGTCTATTTGTCTGGTTAGGAACCCCTATATGTAGAATAATGATTCACTGAGGGCAAATGAAAACATTAAACAATTTGATTAGAACATTTTGTAAAGATACAAAGATTCCAAATTACATAAAAAGACATCCGAAGAAGTGGGCTGTAGCCCACAAAAGCTTGTGCTCAACTAAATTTGTTAGTCTCTACGGTGCCACAAGTACTCCTGTTTTTAAACGTACTTAGGCATCGAAAAATGCAGATAGAGGCCTAGTGGAATTTTCAGTAACACCTAAGCAGGTTAGGCATCTAATTCTTCTTGAAATCAATGGAAGTTAGACATGTATGAAGTTTAGGTACTTTTGAAAATCCCACTAAGACCCTAACTTTAGGTCCATAAATACTTTTGAAAATCTGGTCCTTTAAATTTTTTGTAAATCCAGCTTTAGGTCTGATGGAAGGGACTGAGAGCCAGGGTCTGATCCCAGACCTGACTCTGTGTAATCAGGATTGCGGTATCTGAGAATGTTTTCATCAATATTTTAAAATGTATAATTAAAAATTGCAAAAGATAAAGCTTGAAATTTCAAAAATTTTAATGAAATTTCTATTAGGTTTCTCGGCCAGGTCCAGAGCGAAAATATCATCTCCTAAAGCCACATCTGAATGGCCAGATTTTTTTCTGAACTCTTCAGTCTAACAGATAACGGTATATCATTCCCCTCTATTTGACATTGGTGAGTCCTCACTTTGAGAACTCTGCCCAGTTTTGGGCCCCACACTACATAAAGGATGTGGAAAAAACTGGAAAAAGTCCGATGGAGGGCAACAAAAATGATTAAAGGGCTTGAGCACATGACTTAGGAGGAGAGGCTGAGGGAACTGGGATTGTTTAATCTGTAGAAGAGAAGAATGAGGGGGGATTTGATAGCTGCTTTCAACTACCTGAAAGCAGATTTCAAAGAGGATGGATCTAGACTGTTTTCAGTGGTAGTAGATGACAGAACAAGGATTAATGGTTTCCAGTTGCAGTGGGAGAGGTTTAAGTCGGATATTAGGGAAAAACTTTTTCAGTAGGAGTCTGGTGAAGCACTAGAATGTGTTACCGAGGGAGGTGGTGAAATCTCCTGCCTTACAGTTTTTTAAGATCAGGCTTGTCAAAGCCCTGGCTGGGATGATTTAGTTGAGGTTGGTCCTGCTTTGAGCAGGGGGTTGAACTAGATGACCTCCTGAAGTCCCTTCCAACCCTCAAATTCTATGATCACTTAGATGGGGTTTTCCGAGTGAGCCATGGATTTGCTTTCCACAATGACCAAGGGGTGGAAAAGAGACTTCTGTGTAGTTGAGTTTTCCTTGAATTTATGTCAGACTGCAGGGATATTACTGTATTATTGATTATGTGATGAAATGCCTAGAGTCTTTATCATCATAATCATCATTATCATCTTTCTTCTTCTTCTTCTTCTTCTTCTTCTTCTTCTTCTTCTTCTTTAATTAAAAGTTTAAAAAAATAACTAAAAGTTGTATCATTCTTGATAGGTTGGAAGAGGCTATTTTGATGAGGAAGATTTCCTGTTGTTTCCCAATGAATATCTGACTTACAATAATGAGGCCAAATCTGTATCCCATTGAAGTCACTGGGGATTAGCCTTTCACTTCAAAGACATCAGGATTTGGCCAATGGCCTGGAAACAAAAAATCCATTTTTTCTCTAATGTCACCCTAGAGAATGTCAGTGTGACAGAGATGTAAGGGTAAAAATTCCCATGGGAGCTATACTACCACCAAAGCAGAGAAGTTCCAATGACATCACCAATTTAATGCCAATGAAGTTGTGGCCAAAGATTCAGGACTAAACTCAGTATTGCTATACACATTGATATATTTGATTTGTGATAGCTAGACTTAGAAGGATCAGATTTTTATTGATAAATGTTGATAAGTTAGTAAGAGGACCAAAACAAATTCACCGTGGCTAAACAGCAAAATAATATAAGTACAGTAGTTAGAGACAAAAAGTCACCCTTTAAACACTGGAAGTTAAATCCTACTGTAGAAAATCCTAAGGAGAATAAAACTCTGCAAGTCAAGTGTAAAAGTATAATTAGGTAGGCCATACAAGAGAACAAGAGCAATTCACAGTTTGAAACCATGGCACAGAGACTGGAGCCTATTGAACAGCATGGTTATGTTCTGTGCAAGGATGGGCCGACCGTGGCCCGAAGTAAGAATGACTTGCTGAGAGTAAGGAGAACTCTGCCCAGCGGAAAACACTGATGGATTTCAGACTCCCAAAAGGGGTGAGACCAGAGCAAGGGAGGGGACATCTCAGGACACTGTTGTTTTTAAAGATTGTCTACACAGAAGAGCTTTAAAAGTAATGTTACTGTATTTAAGAAATGCTTTAAGTCATCCTGTATTCCCTGTTTTGCTGCTACATTGTCCCTGAAAGGGTTAAACCAGATGTCCAAAGTCACCACAATCTAGGTGGAGCTTGGAGCTGGGGAGGATGTATGTGTAGGCTGCTGGGGAGGATGGAAGAACTCAAAAACTTTTTTTGAGGTCCAGGGCAGATGGATGGTGAAAAATCCACACCACTGAGTGATGCAGCTATACCAACCTGACCCCACTTGTAGTCAGTGCTATGTTGACGGGAATCGGTTTTTCTGTCAACATAGCTACTGCTGCTTGGGAAAGTGGATTAACTATGCCAATGGAAGAAGCTCTCCTGTCGGTGTAGAAGAGTCTTCACTTAAACGCTACAGGGGTGCAGCTGCATCTGGAGTTTTAAGTGCAGACTTGCACTTAGGTACCTGTTAGAGGGTATGGCTTAGCACATGCCTTTCTGGTCAGCATCTCCCATACTTAAGTTAGATGCCTCCCTACAAAGCATACTGGCTTCTTTGGATCCCATTCTTCAGTGTCTGTCTCTCCCTGTTCATTGTACAGGGAGCTTGGGCACCTAACTCAGGGTTTGCAAATCTCAGTGATTTTCTAAGTGCCCAAAGGTTAAGTGCTGAGATGTTCAGGGTTGCAACACAAAATGGTCAACTTTCTAAATGTATTTGGATGCCTTGTGGGATTTTCAAAAGCTGCTAGGTGCACAACATCCATGAAAACTATGAGTTTTAGTTCCCTCAGTGCTTTTGAAAATCCTTTTTGTCATCTAAAAACCTTTGAAAATGGGGAACCAAAACCCTTTTGTGAATCTATCCCTGAGTGTCTGAAATCCCCAAGAGGCTTTGCACATATAAGCTTGGACAATTAGAGAGATATCCAAAATGTTCCCAACTTTGAGGGCTTTGGAAACTTCATATGGGTGTTACCAATGGCTCCTTCCTTTCTTGACCTGCTCCTCACAAACAGGGAAGAATTTGCAGGGGAAGCAAGAGTGCATAGGAGCCTGGGAAGCATTTACCATCAGATGGTCAAGTGCAGGATTTTGATACAAGGAAGAAAGGAGAGCAGCAAGATGTGGACCCTGAACTTCAGAAATACAAACTTTGACTCCCGTAGGGAACGGACGGGCAGGATTCCCTGGGAGAATAACATGAAGGGGAATGGAGTCCAGGAGAAGTTGCTGTATTTTAAAGATTCCTTATTGAGGTTGAAGGAACAAATAATTCCGGTGTGTAGAAAGAATAGTAAATATGGCAGGCAACCAGCTTGGCTTAACAGTGAAATCCTTGCTGATTTTAAACACAAGAAAAGAAGCATACAAGTAATGAATGCTTGCACAAATGACCAGGGAGGAGATAAATATATTGCTCAGGCATACAGGAGTGAAATCAGGAAGGCCACATCACACTTGGAGTTGCAGCTAGCAAGGAATGTTAAGAGTAACAAGAAGGGTTTCTTCAGGTATGTTAGCAACAAGAAGATGTCAGGGAAAATGTGGGCCCCTTACTGAATGAGGAAGGCAACCTAATGAGAGAGGATATAGAAAAAGCTAAAGTACTCAATGATTTTTTTGCCTCTGTCTTCACGAACAAGGTCAGCTCCCAGACTACTCCACTGGGCAGCACAGTGTGGGGAGGAGGTGACTAGCACTCTGTTGAGAAAGAAAAGGTTCAGGACCATTTAGAAAAGTTTGATAAGCATGAGTCCATGGGGCCGGATGCAATGGATCTGTGGATGCTAAAGGACTTGATGGATGTGATTGTAAAGCCATTGGTCATTATCTTTGAAAACTCATGGCAATCGTGGGAGGTCCCAGATGACTGGAAAAAGGCTACTGTAATGCCCATCTTTAAAAAAAGGAAGAAGGAGGATCTGGGGAACTACAGGCCAGTCAGCCTCACCTCACTCCCTGGAAGATTCATGGAGCAGGTCGTCAGGGAATCAGGCATTTAGAGGAGAGGAAAGTGATCAGGAAGAGTCAGCATGGATTTACCAAGGGGAAGTCATGCTTGACTAACCTAATTTCCTTCTATGAATAGATAAATGGCTCTGTGGATGAGTGAAAAGCAGTGGATGTGTTATTTCTTGACTTTAGCAAAGCTTTTGATATGGTCTCCCACAGTATTCTTGCCAGCAAGTTAAAGAAATCCCTGTTACAGCTCTCAGTCTGGAGCAACAGTTCATTGTATTGCCCCACATTGTACAGCACCCACATCCCCTTGTTTCTACTCTAATTGCACTGGATTCTGCAGAATCAGTTACAGATCTCTCCACAAGGCCAAACCCATCCCTGGTGCCTCTACATGAAATTAGTGAATTCGTACCCAGGATACATTAGGCCAATTCTGTTGAGCTGTTCTCTACTCACTCGTCTGCTAATGCTTGCTGGAGATAATCATATCTTTGGAGCCCTCATCAGCATTTCACAGGGAATTCCCCACTTGGTCCGATAGTCTGATTGCTTTAGTTGCTATCAATACATGAACTCCTAGGTTGCTATTATGTCCTTTGCATAGCAGGCAGAACCTAAATGCAGTGGCAGGGCCAGGGACTTGATTTTTTCCCAATAAGGCATCTTTAGAGAACAGGACAATTCCTGGCATTAGGGTTCCTGGACATTAGAAAGGAAACAAGGTCTCAGTTCACATCCCATTTCCATGTGAATGTTACAGACTGTGCAGAGTACTTTGGGATGGGATAGCTCAGGAGATAAGAGATGAAATCCCTACTTTCATCTCCAAGTCATCTGTTGAAATTCATACGCAGTGGCTCTGCGTCCTTCCCTATTCTGATCTCTGTGAAAAGGGAAGATTTGTGTCTCAACTCCTTGGACATATCATGATAGAACCCACCAACAGCCCATCCATCCAAAATAGGACCAGTTGACATTCTTTGAGCAACCTCAGCAGAGACAAAGAGACCATCTCAGAAGTGAGAGGAGGTAGCTCAATCTCTCAATCCCAGTCACTTGATATTCTCTCCATGGAGATTGTGATAGCCATCAAAATGGAAAATTGTTGCCAACCAAAATTGGGATGTGTTATGTAGGGATGAGTTCAAAGCTGGTTCATACAATAAAAGAGTGAGTTGTGTGACAACTTCAAGTCGTTTTAGGTCTCCATCAATGTTTGTATGCTACGTCTTTGTTATTATTAAGACAATATTTGAAATAATTATTTAGAGCCATATTTGCAAATGTTATTTTATTCTTCACCCCCAAATTACACCATATTGGCACATGCAAATGACATATTTAGGCTGGAATTTCTAAGTACTCTAAGTTAGTGAACTAGAAAGATACTTGGAAGAACTCGTTTCAGTCCCAGGTCCTCAACGTTTTTAGCACCTAACTCCCATGGGCCTTGGCTCATTGGTTTGCCACTGGTATATGTAGTGACTTTGGGCAATAGCCAATACTTAATGGATTATGGGAAGACTAGAAGTCTCGTGATCCATTCACAATCTATACAATTTGTGTCCCTAATACAGCAATCAACTTCTACACTTTTCACTCACTCCAAATAAAGTTATTCCTCATCTATTCACCATAACACTCTTGCGCCTCAACTAATCAATCCAGTCATGCTACCTCTTCAATCCACCACTTCAAGGAAAATTTACAAGAATGAGTATGTCTCAGGGCACATCCTGAAGGTCAAGAGATTTGGGCTGTAGCATGAGAAGGCAACTCCAGTGTCAATGAACCACCACGAATTTTCTCAAGTGTCTCAGCAAACACTAATTACCTGGTGTTCAATGAGCATCACTATTGAAATATATAGCACAACATGGCACGAAAGGAAACTTCAAAGGAGTTTGAGTTTTAAATTCATAATCATTAAATGTTTGGACAAGAAGTTACTATTGTGATGGTACCTTCCATAAGGCTTTATGGAAATATGCTTAGAATGTGTTTTATGCTACCTATGCCATGGAACATATCTCCAAGGTTGTCATCTGCTGACTGTATTAATACTATTAATATGCATGTACCATTTTTGTATTCAAGTTATGAATGTTATGAATGTTGGCTATGTACTGGCATGATTTCTAAATAACCGTAGTGGAGAATTTGGTCAGTTCCTGGAGAAAGGAATGCTGAAATTAAGTACCTAATCGTATCACTTAAAGAACAATGGATCTTGGAATGCTCCAATCCACTTAAGAAGTCTACTTGAGGACCTTCAAGGTAGCATGTAAACAGTGGATGTTACCTGTAAAAACTGTGAGTCATGCATGGACATGTGACTTGTCCGGGTGACTCCTAAACTCCATCTTGCAGCTGGACATTGCATAAGGGTGAGGAGGGGGTCTCCACCTACAAGATAAAGTCTATTTGAACCCTTGGGAGACCACCTCCATATTGTCTTCAGCTGGCTTAAAAGAGAGCCTCTCCCACACCCTTCCCTCAGGATACTTGGAAGAAACTGAAACAAAGGGCAGTGACTGCAAGAGGTGTAAGTGATTGCTGGACCCAGCCTAAAAGATTAGTCTGTAAAAGGGAGCATTCTGAAACTGGTGAGGATCTCATCTGTATTCAGTTTGATTAGACATAGATTTGCACCTTTTATTTTATTTTGCTTGGTGACTTACTTTATTCTGTCTGTTACTACAGGGAACCACTTAAATCCTACTTTCTGTATTTAATAAATTCACAAAATGTATTAATGACTGGGGGAGCAAACAACTGTGCATATCTCTCTATCATGATTATAGAGGGTGAACAATTTAGGAGTTTACCCTGTAGAAGCTTTATATAGGGTATAATGGGTTTATGTGGGTTTAGACCCCTTTGGGAGTTGGGTGTCTGAGGGTTAAAGGTAGGAACACTTCTGTTAGCTGCTTTCAGATAATCCTGCAGCCTTGGGACAAGAAATTCAGACCCTGGGTCTTTGTTGGAGCAGACGGGAGGGTCTGGGGTCCCGAACTGGCAAGAAAGGCAAAGGTAGAAGAAGTCTTCGCACATCAGGTGGCAGCTCCGAAGGGGGTTTCTGTGATCCAACCCATCACAACTATGATTTAGACCAACTGAGTAGCTTTGTTTTAAAGAAAACTCATTTTATCTAATAAAACAAAGAAACAGACAATGTTATAATGTATTAATTTAAAAAGGCTCAAAGCTCACAGGTAGTGCATGTAATAAAGTTCTTGTAAAAGAGTAATGGAGTAAGAAACATTCCGAGAAATAGCAACAAATAATACATAGTCAGAGGAAAATCATGAGTTGGACATCAACAGTCATAGACATAAAACGAGGCATGATAATTTGGCATTGATTTTTCATGATCTATCTACATGATCTTATTATGTCTATCTATCTATCTACGTGATCTTATTATATCTTTTTTATTTGTAATGCACGCAACCGTGCACAAATATGGTTTAATACAAATTAATTAATAATAATAATAACAGCAACCAGCTTTGGAGATCTAAACACATGTGAATACTTGTGTGGATGAGAGACGAATGGCTTCAAACAAAGCTACACGTTGAAGTGAATAGCTACTTCCCAATTGTTATGATTAAAAGGTTAGCTCAACCTCTTCTCCCCGCTCTGGTCTCTTACTTCAAACCCTCTGGTCTAAGCTTTGTGCCTATCCCTGTCTTAGGGAGGAATCATGTCATTCTCCATGTCTCAAACTGAGTCCCAGCCATGATTTCTCCAACTGTATTTGGTGCCTGCAGTTCTTCCCACAGGAGCTATGACAAGTAGTAAGTTGAGTGACCAGATGTCTTCATCATGCAAAGTGTAATTTATTTACCACGTTAGGAACAAAGGACAACATAAGAGAAAATATGAGCACTTCCAGATGGATCACTGCATTAGTTTGGTGGAATCAAAATTTGGCCTTATTTTTCAGACTTAGTTTGTCTTTAGGAACCATTTTAATACCTTTCTCTTCCAAATACCTATCCACCATATGAGGAACAATGCAATATTTATTTATTTTAATAAATTTAAATAAATAGCAATAATACATACAGTTATATAAGGCTCTAGGTGCCCTAACACATCATACATGATACAATAAAATCCCAACAGCATTAAAATCATCACTTGAACAGACACCTGAAGAAACTTTTTTTCAATTCCTCATCAAGGGGGAAAGCAAAACATCAATTCTCTCAGAAAACCCCATCAAGGTGATTCTGACATTGACACCTTGAATAGATGACAAAACAAATGGATATCACCATTTAGTCAGACATCCTCCATCCTCCCAAGCTCCTCCCTCCCCCGCAAAAGCCACCTGGAACAAAGAAACAAGTCAATGAATGAATCAGCAAAATCAAAGAAAATGAAGAAGAAACAAAGAAACACACAAGCCAAAACTCTCATACCCCATCCTATAGGCGTCAGTAGCCCTATAAATCCCTATGACAGATAGATATATAGGTGAATATGTAGATAGATTCTGATCTTATGTACACTGGTGTAATATTATACTAACTCATTTGACTTCAGTGAAGCTAGTGCAGATTGCAGGATTTCATCAACAGATCGCACCCTATATTCTCAAAGAGACAATTTTGGCATCAGTTGCTTACATTTAGAAAGAAAATCAGGATGAAATCACGGTAAAGTTGCAGGGATAGACATATTAACTCTTGGTGAATCATCTCCACACAATCAGTTTCTTCAATGCAGCTTTGATCTCCTTGTTTCTCATGCTGTAGATGATGGGATTCATCACTGGAGGCACCAGGGAATAGAGAACACCCACCACAAGGTCCAGACCTGACGCTGAGCTAGAGGTGGGTTTCAGGTAGGCAAAGATGCTAGTGAATAACATCAAAGAGACCACAGTGAGGTGAGGAAGACAGGTGGAGAAGGCTTTATGCCGATCCTGCTCAGAGGGGATTCTCAGCACAGTTCTGAAGATCTGAACATAAGACACAATTATAAAAACAAAGCAGTTTAAAGCTAAAAACACACCTAAGGCAATACCCCCAACATAACTGAGGTACGAATCAGAGCAGGTGAGCTTGAGTAGTTGGGGGATTTCACAGAAGAACTGGTTGATGACATCGGAGTGGCAGAAGGGTAATCTGAAGGTGTTGGCAGTGTGCAGGGCAGAGTAGACAATACTAGTAATCCAGGCACTGGCTGCCATTTGGACACAAGCTCTTCTGTTCATCACTCTCTCATAGTGCAGTGGTTGGCAGATGGCGACATATCGGTCGTATGCCATGATGGTGAGTAAGGCAAGATCAGTTGTAGTAAAGAGGAAAAAGAAAAAGACTTGGGTGACACATCCAGGATAAGAAATCACCCTGGTGTTCATGAGGGAATTGGCCATAGATTTGGGGATGGTGACAGAGATGGAGCCGAGGTCTATGATGGACAGATTCACCAGGAAGAAATACATGGGGGTTTGAAGATGGTGGTTGAGGGCTATGGCTGTGATGATGAGAAGATTCCCCATCAGGGCTGCCAGGTAAATCACCAGGAACATCACAAAGTGCAAAATCTGCAGCTCCCGAATGTCAGAGAATTCCAGGAGAAGGAACTCGGTCAGGATGGTTTGGTTGGACATTTTCTTTCTCAGTTCATTGTGTGATGGCTGTAGAGGGAAGGACAAAGACAGTGAGGAAATTACAGTGACAGAGGGACTTGCCCTGATTTCCCGCAACAATATGATGTGAGTGTAAACAATGCACAACACATGTTACTGCTATTAACTAAGTGTGGTGAGTTATCACATGAATGTCTTTTGGTGCAGCTCCCTTAAAGCAAATGGGGCTTCATCAGCTTGCATCATCTGAAGGTCTGGCTCATGATGTTACTTAACAAAATGCTGTGTGAAGGACGGAGCAAAGTACAATCTCAGTTGAACAATTCTAGCTAAGATGGATCCCCTATTGCTACAAACAGCAATCTCTGGACTTGGGCAACACTGTCTGATATCCTCTTTTCATGAAAATATCAGATGGACTTGGTATTGTGTATAAGAGCTTGCCTGTAAGCAGGGCTGGGGCAAGGATGTTTTGCGCCCAAGGCAAAACTTCCACCTTTTGCCATCCCCATCCCCGAGCCCCTGCCTTAAGGCGCCCGCAGCCGCGGTATCTTCCCCTCTCCTCCCTGAGGTGCCCCCGAACTGCAGCTCCTCACCCTCCGCCCTGAGGCACCCCCTGCCTCAACTCACCTCTGTTCCACCTCCACTCCGAGCACGCCGTCGCTGCTTCACTTCCCCACCTCCCAGGCTTGGCTTTTCCTGCCAGTCTGGCTTTAAGCAAAATATAGCATAATAAGACTGCTTGCTTATAGAAAATTGCCAGGTGGCATTCTCAGGTGACCAGCTTAATCACTGCCAAAATGCATGACCTATGCAATATGCTAATAGCTTGTGCAATATGTATTCGCAATCAAGAAGTCATAAGACAATGTAATTGCAAAAGCCCCTAACTGGAAATACCCCACGCTGAATTTACAGTAAATAACCTGCTGATCTGCAATATTAACTACCAAAAATAAGCAAATAACTTGTGTAATCAATATGACGTTTTGCAGTTTTAGCCTTTATAAGCTTGGTGAAAATTGTAAGGGACAGAGCAGTTTTTCCCCTTGCATGGGATTTTCTGTCTCTCCCTGTATGCATACTTGTACTCTTGTTTTATCAATAAAGGTGCCTCGACCTGTCTGGCCAAAATCGAATAGGTAGTGGTCTTTTCCACAACACTGTGGATGTTAAGATTCAAAAATTTTAAAGCTTTGTATTTGTTAACACACCCAAACTGTCAACACCACACATCTAAATTTGCAAAGGAAATATCCTTAACTCAAACTCATAAGTTCTCTCAAGCAGCATTTTTCTTTGCCTACCTGGAAATTTTGATTATTGATGGCATTTTCCTCCCTGCGGTTTTGCATGTGTACGATGAAATCATTTCACTGATTAAAATCTAATCCTTACAAGCCTCTGTATATTTATGCTTTGTCTAGTAAATCCAGCATGGCTCCCACTTTGGCCAATCCCACCCAGCCAGACCCCTCGCTTCCAGTCCCCTTCCATTATGTTCTCCCCCACTGTGGTCATCCCCTAAAGCCAACCCTTTGCCCCACCGATCCAGGCAGTTCCTTCAACAGGCCCCCTACCCCTCTAGCCAGACTCTTCACCCCACCACTCCAGCCAGACAGTCCTCCTCGCATCCAGCTGGGAAGAGGGAATTGGACTGCCTGGGCAAGAAGACTGGGACTGAGATGACAAGCCTTAAGCAGTGGAGACCTGGACTGAGTAGGCAAGTAGAATGGGACTGGGACAAGGAGCCAGGGGTGGGTTTTCTGGTCTGTTCATAGAATCATAGAACATCAGGGTTGGAAGGGACCTCAGGAGGTCATCTAGTTCAACCCCCGGCTCAAAGCTGGACCAATCCCCAACTACATCATCCCAGCCAGGGCTTAAAAACCTCTAAGGATGGAGATTCCACAACCTCCTTAGGTAACCCATTCCAGTGCTTCACCACTCTCCTAGTGAAATAGTTTTTCCTAATATCCAACCTAAACCTCCCCACTGCAACTAGAGACCATTACTACTTGTTCTGTCATCACGTACCACTGAGAACAGCTGAGCTCCATCTTCTTTGGATCCCCCTTTCAGGTAGTTGAAAGCAGCTATCAAATCCCCCCTCATTCTTCTCTTCTGCAGACTAAACAATCCCAGTTCCTCAGCCACTCCTTGTAGGTCATGTGCTCCAGCCCCCTAATCATTTTTGTTGCTCTCCACTGGACTCTTTCCAATTTTTCCACATCCTTCTTGTAGTGTAGGGCCCAAAACTGGACACAGTACTACAGATGAGGCCTCACCAATGTTGAATAGAGGGGAATGGTCACATCCCTTGATCTACTGGCAATGCCCCTACTTATACAGGCCAAAATGCCGTTAGCCTTCTTGGCAACAAGGGCACACTGTTGACTCATATCCAGCTTCTCGTCCACTGTAACCCCCAGGTCCTTTTCTGCAGAACTACTTCCTAGCCACTCAGTCCCTAGTCTGTAAGAGTGAATGGGATTCTTCCATCCTAAGTGCAGGACTCTGCACTTGTCCTTATTGAACCTCATCAGGTTTCTTTTGACTCAGTCCTCTAATTTGTCTAGGTCCCTCTGTATACTTTCCCTACTCTTCAGTGTATCTACCACTCCTCCAAGTTTAGTGTCATCTGCAAAATTGCTGAGAGTGCAGTCCACACCATCCTTCAGATCATTAATGAAGATATTGAACAAAACCTGCCCCAAGACTGACCCTTGGGGCACTCCACTTGCAATCGGCTGCCGTTGATCACTACTCGTTGAGACCAACAATCTAGCCAGCTTTCTATCCACCTTATAGTCCAATCATCCAGCCCATACTTCTTTAACTTGCTGGCAAAAATACTGTGGGAGACCATATCAAAAGCTTTGCTAAAGTCAAGGAATAACACATCCACTGCTTTCCCCTCATCCACAGACTCAGTTATCTCCTCATAGAGGGCAATTAGGTTAGTCAGGCATGACTTGCCCTTGTTTATCTCCCAATTTTTAAGTGCTTAGCCATTTAGACTTTCAGAATTACACCCATGTCACAGCATGTGCTTTCAGCTACATTCAACCCAGGGGTCCTAGACTGTTGTGATATCAGAGGTATTTCCACCAATCCCCTTATCCCTACAGCTAATTTGCATGCAGCAATGTCATTGGCTGTACAGAGGGTGAATTATTTGACTCAGATGCCTCAGTTCATGGCACCATGGGCTCTCAGTTGCCTGTAAGTATATCTGCAGTTACTCGGTGCAACACTTCCATTGTAGTATTAGTAATTGTAACAAATGGGGGTCCTGGGGAGTGCAAGAAGTTCAAATGACTGTATTGAAATGTGCTAGACTGACATGGACTTTCGGTACAATATAAGCTCTAAGTGGGTTCCTGGGGAATCCCTGGGGGTGGGTTAATGAAAATTGAACAATCTCAGCTATGCCCTTGATGAAGAGAGGGTAATTGGCTGGTAATTACCTGTTCCAAGGGGCTTGGAGATCAAAGGCCATAGCTGCATAAAGAAACAGATGAACTGTCCAGTTGGGGTCTGATTCCTGGTTTAAAAACTGACTTGTACTTGTAATGATGGGGCAAAACCAGTTGTGGGGGTTTAAAAACTGACACCACAGCCTAGGCTGGAGCGTAGGGGGGTGACCTCTGGTAAACTTTTGGCATGGATATAGATCAGTGGTTCTCAACCTATTTAGCATTATGGGATGCATGGGGGCCACAATGTATCATCTGGGTCTCAGGTTGAGAAACACAGCATATCCTCCCCAGCTCTGTCCCCCCACAGGCTCCCTATGCACAGTGCCTCCCAAAGTGGGGCCAGGAGTGCAAGCACTATGGATCCATCTGTGCAGGGCACGGTGGCAGCCCCGGCACTGCGCTTGGCCACATGGAGCCAGTGCAGCCAGGCGGCAGCCCGCATACTGACCCCATGGGTTGGCAGACAGCCTCAATGCCGACCCTGGACCCTCTGCCAGGCAGCAGTTCCAGAATTCACCATTCGGCACTGGCAAGGCAGTAGCCCTGGATCCTGCCATGTGGGGCCGGCTGGTGATCCTGACCCCTAGCCCTGCTCAGCCGGGCATACCAGACCCTGCGGCAGTGGGCAGCAAGGCAGCTGGTAACTTGGCCCCATGCAGCCCTGCAGCCTTTAGCACACAGCTAGGCCACAGGTGTGTGCTAATTAGGCTGCATGCAGTCTGTGGGCAGTGGGTTGAGAACTGCTGATATAGATTCTTTTATTGTTTTTTGCCATGTTTTCTCTGTATGCTTTTGCTCTAAGAATAAATGTATTTTGCTTTTTGAAGGCTGGCTGGCAACTGCTATACACCATTATCACCATTGCAGAAAGGGGAGGGATAGCTCAGGGATTTGAGCATTGGCCTACTAAATCTGGGGTTGTAAGCTCAATCCTTGAGGGGGCGACTTAGGGATCTGGAGCAAAATCAGTACTTGGTCCTGCTAGTAAAGGCAGGGGGCTAGACTCAATGTCCTTTCAAGGTCCCTCTTGGTTCTAGGAGATTGGTATATCTCCAATAATAAAAATTGTTAACCACTGGTACTAGACACCAGTTAGACCTATTGAGATTCAGGGGACTGCAAGCTTTAAACCTCCTCAGTTTAAAGAAGTGACAGCTTGGAAGCCTAAAACCTTAAGTGGAAGGCTGGAGGTATGGGGGAAGAGGGCCAATGTTGCATTTAACCCTGAAACTGTGACAACAACAATGATATTAATACATAATATTCTCTCTATGAAGTCTAATACACAAGGATTTTAAAGCTATACATTACAGAGATTAATAACAATACATTTTACACATAAGGAAACTGAGGCACTGAGAAAGGAAGTGACTTGCAAAATGAGACTGCCAGCAGAGTCAGGACCAGCACCAAATCTCTTAACTGTCAGTCCTCTGTTTTAGCTACAGGGCCATTCTTAATTTACGATCAACTTCCCCAGAATTTCTATCATTTCCAAGGGTTATAGGTAGCTCCAGAAATCCTTCATCATAAGTTACTCACCAAATCCCCTAACTGTCAGGGTTTTCAAGGTCATTGCAATGTTTGTGACTGATTTCAAGAGGGCTTAAAAAAGAAGGATGATCACACAGACATCATGGTGTAGGGTGTATTGGATAGATAAATAGACAGATAGATAGATTAGATAGATGCTCCTATTCTTATTTGCATAATGTGATCTTGAATTTGCCACCTCTAAAACCATTGCCCTTAGGAGGTTCTTCACACCCTCTCTAACTTCCTGATTTCTGAGGCTGTATATGATGGAATTAAACGTGGGGGTCACTGTGGTGTACAGCAGGGAGAAGACCTTGTTAAGAGCTGGCGAGTCGTTTGCCGAGGGGGCCACGTACATGACAATCAGGGTCCCATAGAAAGTGATGATCACAATGAGGTGGGAGGAGCAGGTGGAGAAGGCCTTTTTCCTCCTGATAGTGGAAGGAATTCTCAGGATGGCCCTGAGGATGTGAGTGTAGGACACCAGGATTAAGAGAAATGGAACCAAGGTTACAATCAAGGACAAGATGCTAACAGTGGTTTTGACTGAGTAGGAGTCTGTGTAGGAGAGTTTTACGAGAGGTTTGAAATCACAGAAAAAATGGTTGATTTCATTGGGACCACAGAATGTCAGATGGGACACCACTGATACTGTTATCATGGGTATCAGAAAACCACATGCCCAGGAACCAGCTACTAACTGGGTGCAGGCCCTGCCAGTCATGACAGCTGCATAGTGCAGTGGATAGCATATAGCCAGGTACCGATCATAAGCCATCATACCAAGGTGCAAGCACTCCGTGGTTCCCAATAAAGCAAAGAGGTAGAACTGTATCATGCAGACAGGGAATAATATTATACTCTTCTCCAACAGGAAACCAAGTAGCATCCTGGGGATGATATTTGTGGTGTAGCAGATTTCCAGGAAGGACAATATGCTGAGGAACCAGTACATGGGGGTATGAAGGCGATGCTGCAACAGAACTGTTACGACAATCAAGACATTTCCTGTGATCGTTGCAATGTAAATAATGAGAAAGACAGAAAGAGCAGCACCTGAGACTTGCGGAGATCGGAGAATCCTAAGAGGATGAATCCATCGATGGCTGTTTGATTTAGCCTGAGTAGTTTGGCCATGTTTGGTTTAAGAGAGGTGTCCTTGAGCGTTTGAACCTCAGTCCTGGGAGACACTGCAAGACATACTTGTGTGATCACCCTTTCATGATCAAATAATGTTATAATCATAGAATTATAGAACTAGAAGAGACTTCGAGAGGTCATCTAGTCCAGTCCCCTGCACTCATGGCAGGACTACGTATTATCTAGACCATTCCTGACAGGTGTTTGTCTAACATGCTTTTAAAAATCCTCAATGATGGAGATTCCACAACCTCCTTAGGCAATTTATTCCAGTGCTTAACCTCCCTGATAGTTAGGAAGTTTTTCCTAATGTCCAATCTAAACCTCCCTTGATCAATTTAAGTCCATTGTTTCTTGTCCTAGAGGTTAAGAAGAGCAATTTTCCTCCCTTTCCTTGTAATAACATTTTATGTACTTGAAAACAGTTAACACGTCCCCTCTCAGTCTTCTTTTCTCCAGAATAAAGAAACCCAGGTTTTTTTTCAATCTTCCCTCTCAGGTCATGTTTTCTAGACCTTTAATCATTTTTGGTTTTGCCACATCTCATCTGTTAGTAGCTCCTCAACTGGCATCCTCATTCTCTCTAATTCAGCATTGTTCTTCTAACTCCCTTATCCCTTTGTCCCTCTTTAGCTCCTTCATTTTCCTCTTCTTCTTCTTCCTCTGTATCAGTTTCCATCTCATGCAGATTAAGATGTTAACCCAAAAGTGTTATCTAACACTGCAATAGGATAACTCTAGAGCTAGTCAGAAAAGCCTTACATTGAGATTTTCAATGGAGCCTCAGAGAGTTAGGTGCTCCACTCTCATTGAAATTAAGCAGAATTCCCATTGAATTCCTATGGTCGGATTTTCCAGTCAGCAAGACAAATTAGGCATCAAACTGCCCTCAAGTTCCTTTGAAAATTCCAGCTTGAATATTTCAAAATTTTGATTAAAATTAGGATAAATCCACTTTTGTTTTTACTTTTGTAAAAAAAAATCACTACAAAAAATGGAGCAGAGAAGGAAATTTATGTGTTTTTTTTGACCAGCTCTCAGTTTTTCTTTTTCTTTTCCATATGAAATATTGACAAAATTTTGGGAACAATATTAATATTAAAGTCTAAACTTTTCCAGCCACTGTTGTTCATTCCTATTGATTGAAGTTTTTGAGGCTACCTGAGTACTTATGTATTGTTGTGGTATCCCTCACCCCTGCATGCACATAACATGCTTAGTCTGAGCAGGGGTGGTGAAAACTTTTCCAATAGAATTTTTTAAAAGGAAAATTGGATTGTCCAGATTTCAGTTTGGGGATGAAAAGGACTAATTTTCTTCTGAAAATGTTGATGAAATTCCCGCCCCCCCTATTTTTTTTTGCAGATAAAATAAGCCATTTTTGGACAGCTTTAACCAACCTGAATAAGACTCAAATAAAGACCCCTTGGGTTTGACCCTAAACATTTTCTTTCTAAGCAAAAAATTCAGTCATATTCACCTCTCATGCTGCTTTAGAACAACTTACACTTTTCTTGGGTATTTACTGATCACCCACTGGTATCTTCAGTTCCCCTTTTCTTGCTTTTTCTTGTGATGCCTTCAATCTCTTCCCAGAGTCATGTATTGTCTGCTTTCTGCCACCAAGAATTTAGGCAGATAATATTTTCCAAGGTTTTGGGTCTTTTATAGGTTCTGATGCATTTTCTTGTACAAGCCTCACATTCTAATTTGCTTCCTCAAAGACTTCATTAAAATGTTTCTTTTTCTTGCATGTGCAAGTTACCTTTTAATGCTGGTCCCTCTTCAGACAATGGAGGCCAGATACATAGATGGGATAAATTGGCATAAATCCATTTACACCAACTGGGGATCTGATCCATTGACCCAATGAAGCTATGGCTGATTTACCCTATCTGAAAAAAGATGGGGGTATGTGATGGAGAGCTTAAAGCTCTGCTGTCTATTTTGAAAGGTAGTTAAATGCCTAGTGGGATTTTCAGAAATATCTAGGCACTTAACTCCCCTTGATATCAATGAGTTTTGGGCAGATAGATGCTTTTGAAAATCCCACTAGGTTCCAAAATACCTTTCAAAATCTGGCCCCTAATCTGTTGATGTGCCTTTAAAGAATGTATTAGGTTCTTGTTTGCATCTTCAGATGCCTGAATACCTTTGAAAGTCTGGCCCTTAGCTGCTTAAGGATAATTGGAAATGAATGGGGCTTAGGTTCCTAAATCTCATAGGTAAGTTTGCAAAAATTTGCTCTAAGGGGATTGTCTAAGGGTATGTAAGGAACTAGTTGAAGCAATCTCAGAACCATTAGCGGTTACTGTGTTTTCTGTAGTATTTTCATTAAGTCTCTGTTTGCCTCTGTTTCTCTCATATTTTGTGTTGCTATACATTGGGTGCAAAAGGGTTACGTTTGCTCTTGGGGCAGCAAAGGAAGTATGAGGGGTGTGTGTTGTCTTGCTTTTTGGAGTAGACTGAATGGGTCATTAAAGGACTGGCCCAGGCTAACCCCTAACAGTGGAAAATCCAAGAAAACAGTGAAACTCCCAATAGCCAGAACAATGATGCCTAGCAACCAACAACCAGGTTTTCTCCCACTTCTCGATAGGGAAGTGTCATAAACAGATAGTTAAGGGTTAATAGAACAGAAGTACTTCATGTCTCTTTTGCCTGTAAAGGGTTAACAAGTTCAATGAGCCTGGCTGTCACCTGACCAGAGGACCAATCAGGGGACAGGATACTTTCAAATCTTGAGAGAGGGAAGTTTTTGTGTGTGTGCTGTTAGTTTTTGGTTGTTGTTCTCTCTGGGTTTTGAGAGTGACCAGACGTGTAACCAGGTTTCTTTCCAATTTCTCTGATATAGTCTCTTATATGTCCAGAATAGTAAGTACTAGGTAGATAAGGCGAGTTAGGCTTATGTTTGTTTTCTTTATTTGCAAATGTGTATTTGGCTGGAAGGAGTTCAAATGTGTATTTGTCTGGAAGGAGTTCAAATTTATATTTTGCTGAAAGGATTTTAATTTGTACTTGTATATTTAGACTGGGAGGGTATTCCCAGTGTCTATAGCTGAAAGACCCTGTAACATATTCCATCTTAAATTTACAAAGATAATTTTTACTGTTTTTTCTTTCTTTAATAAAAGCTTTTCTTGTTTACGAACCTGATTGTTTTTTTATTCTGGTGAGACCCCAGGGGACTGGGTCTGGATCCACCAGGAAATTGGTTGGGAGAAAGGAGGGAAGGGGGAGAGAAAGTTTAATTTTTTCTCTGTGTTAGGATTACTTTCTCTCTCAGAGAGACTCTGGGAGGGGGAAAGAGAAGGAGAGGGAAAGATGGATTTTCCTCTCTGTTTTAAGATTCAAGGAGTTTGAATCACAGTGATCTTCCAGGGTAACCCAGGGAGGGGAAGCCTGGGAGAGGCAATGGTGAGGGAAAGGGTTTACTTTCCTTGTGTTAAGATCCAGAGGGTCTGGGTCTTGGGGGTCCCCGGGCAAGGTTTTGGGGGGACCAGAGTGTACCAGGCACTGGAATTCCTGGTTGGTGGCAGCGCTGCAAGTACTAAGCTGGTAATTGAGCTTAGAGGAATTCATGCTGGTACCCCATCTTTTGGACGCTAAGGTTCAGAGTGGGGAATTATGTCATGACAGGAAGTCAAGGAGAGGCCCAGCCTGAGAATAGAGAGGTAACAGAAGGGAGAGCAGTTAGTTTTGGGAGTGGGAAAGGGACTGATAGAGAGAGACAGCAATTGGAATGAGTCCATAGTAGATTGGCTCGGTGGTGGCACTGGCTAGACCAGCATGGATTATGTCTTAACCGTTCTTTCCCTATGATAACCTATGGACTTTCAGAGTCTGTATACCAGAGGACTAATACATGGTTACCTTGTTTTGGAAGGACTGCCTGCTATCACTGCAAATACTCACTGAGAGCATTGCACCCTGAAGGGGTACAGTATAAGCCACTGCAGGAGTCTGGCTAGGCTGGATTCACCGAGGGGAGTCATGGACAGAGAAGGGGGTTGTTGGTCTCAAAGGCCCAGCCTTACTTGGGGGACACAGGCCTCAGTGTGGAACCTTGGAGACTGGCACAGTCTGGGGCATAGACCAGACCCTGTGTATCTGTGACACTAGGGTACTTAAGGAACTAGCTGAAGCAATCATGAAACCATTAGAAATTATCTTCTAGAACTCATGGAGGACCGATGAGGTCCCTCAGGACTGGAGAAGGGCAAACATGCTACCTATTTCTAAAAAGGGGAAGAGGACCCAGGCAATTATAGACCAATAAGCCTTTGATACCTGGAAAGATACCGGTATAAATGATTAAATGTTCAATTTGTATGCACCTCGGGGATAGCAGGCTTATAAGCAAGAGTCAGCATGGATTTATCATTAACAAATCATGCCAAACTGACCTAATTTCCTTCTTTGACAGGATTACTGCCCTAGGGATTCGTGAGGAATCAGTAGAAATGTTATATCTTGCTCTACTCAGTCCCACATGACATTCTCATAAGCAAACTAGGGAAATGTGGTCTAGATAAAATCACTATAAAGTTGGTGCACAACTGGTTGACAGACAGTACTCATAGAGTAGTTATCAATGGTTCACTTTCCAAGTGGGAGAGTGTATCTAGTAGAGTCCCACAGGGGTCACTCCTGGGTCTGTTAAATATTTTTGTTATTGACTTGCATAATTGAGTGGAGAGCCTGCTTATAAGATTTTAAATTGAGACCAAGCTAGGAGGGGTTGCAAGCACTTTGGGGAACAGGATTAGAATTCAAAAGAATCTGGGCAAATTAGAGAATTTGTCTGAAACCAACAGGATGAAATTCAATAAAGACAAATGCAAAGGCAATAAAATTCAATAAATTCAATAAAGAAAAATGCATTTAGGAATGAAAAATCCAATCCAAAATTACAAAATGGGGAATAACAGGCTAGGCGGTAGCACTGCTGAAAAGGATCTGGAGGTTATAGTGGATCACAATTGAATATGAGTCAAGAACGTGATGCAGTTGTGAAAGAGGCTACTATCATTCTGGGATTTAACAGGAGTGTCATATGTAAGACACAGGAGGTAATTGTCCCGCAGTACTCACCACTGGTCAGGACTCATTTCATGTATTGTGTCCAGTTCTGAATGCCACACTTTAGGGAAAATGTGGACAAACAGGAGAGAGTCGAGAGGAGAGCAGCAAAAGTGATAAAAGGTTTAGAAAACCTGACCTATTGGGGAAAGATTAAATAAACTGAGCATGTTTAGTCTTGAAAAAAGAAGACTGAGGAGGGACCAGATAACCATCTCCAAATATGTTAAGGACTGTTATAAAGAGGACAGTGATCAATTGTTCTCCGTGTCCACTGAGGATAGGGCAATAAGAAATGGGCTTAATCTGCAGCAAGGGAGACTTAGGTTAGATATTAGGAAAAACTTTCCAACGATGAGGGTAGTTGAGCTCTGGAATTGGCTTCCAAGAGAGGGTTGTGGAATCTCTGTCATTGGAGGTTTATAAAAACAGATTGGATGGTCAGGGATGGTCTAGGTCTAGGTCAACTTGTTCCTGCCTCAGCACAAAGGGCTGGACTTGTTTATCTTCTCAAAGGCCCTTCCAGCCTCACGTTACTGTGTTCTGTAACGTGTGAACTACAGAGGACTCACACTGACTCTCAGATCCGCCATGAACCTGCAAGGGTAGCATTTTGGGGGTGGGGTGGAGTGGGGAACTGGAAATCTAACCCAAAGCTCACTGAAGTCAGTGGAGGACTTTCTACTGACTATGTTGCGTTTTGGATAAGGGCCTGCCTTTATGAACAGAGCCCATTTGATCTAGAATCTGAGCTACACAAAAAGACTCAGCTCCATGGTGCCATTATTCTGAAGTCCTTCTTCGAGTCACTACAGATTTGAGGTATCCTGGCTGGATACATAGTCTAAGGGAGTTAGATGCTCCCAACTTCTATTTAATTTTGCTATGAATTAAGTGCCCAACCCACACATACCTTGGCTGCTTTGAAAATCCCAGCCTGTGATCTTTATTTTTCTCTGGGGTTGTGATTCTGCTGAGCAGAGGAAAGATGGTCCAAGTGGCTAGGGTGTTAGTTTAGGACTTGAAAGACCAGGCTTCAGGTTCTCTGTGTGAACTTAGGCAAATCACTTTAGGTGGGATTGAGAGAGGTACTTAGGTGCGTAAATCCCCATTTTCATCTCCACTAAGATTCACAAAACTCCCAATGAGCCATATAGGCACCGAAACTCACCCAACGCCCAAGTATTCTTAGTAGCAGTTCCCTTAGCACATAAGTTTCTCACTCTAGTCATGTGCATTTCTGCCTCACCTCCCACATAAGCTCCAGAGGGGATCCATGAACTGGAGGAAGATAGGCATTTATCTGCCCAACTTGCATACGGGACCCAATCCATCTCAAAGACCACTTATCAGATTGGATCCCAATCAAAAGATGTCTGCTTCTGTTTCCCTAATAGCTTTTCCTCAGTGGTTAGAGCATTCACTGGGGATGTAGGAGGTTCAATTCTCCCTCATCCAAGATGGTTGTATTTTAAAGAAGCCTTTTTGAAGACACAGGAAAAAATCATCCCAATGTGCAGAAAGAATAGCAAATATGGCAGGTGAACAGCTTGGCTTAACAGGGAAGTCTTAGGTGAGCTTAAACACAAAAAGGAAGCTTATAAGAAGTGGAAACTTGGACAGATGACTATGGAGGACTATAAAAATGTTGCTCAAGCATGCAGGGGTATAATCAGGAAGACCCTCACATCCCACAGCAGTGTTCTAACCACTGGGCTAAAAGTTATAAGGTGAGTGGAGGCTCCATCCTCCTGCTCCAGACATTTTGTGGGTAGCGAGGCAGGCACCTAGCTCAATGTCACAAGAAACAACTGAGGTCCCCAAGCTGCCTGTTACGAGGAGAGAGGCTCCTGTCTGTGAATCTCAAGCAGAGAGAGGCACCTCCACACAGCCTGACTCAGGCAGCTATTTCCAGGAGACTAAGGGCAGAGCTAAGGAGGCTCCCACCACTTAGCTTAGGTCTCTTCCCGCCTAGCGTATGTGCTTTTTGTAGATCATGCTGTAAGGTGTCTATCTCTCTCCATACATTGTATAGACAGCCCAGGCACCTAGCTTAGACTTTGTAGATCACAGAGTTGTTCCTGTGATTTTCTAGGTGCCTGGAAGTTAGGTGTTGTGAGCATCACAACACCTCTATCCCTTTGTGAAGATTGTGAGTGGCTTAGATACTACTAGGATGGGGACTATCATAAAAAGGCTTCAATTAAGTCAGTTTGCTGTTCTTCTTAGGGTATTTAATACTCAGTTCATTAGTATTTATACATTACATAATCAGGGTCACCTAACAATTCTAGGATCATGAGACAGGCCCCCAAAATCACGAGATTTTCAAAAATAATGATTTTTAGGTGTGTATTATTTACCTTCCAGTGTCAGAGTCATTAGGAATTACTTTTTCAAGCTTTTTCTACAACCATGAAGGTTACAAATGTTTTGTTGTTTGATTTTAGTGAAAGCTGGGATTGTCACCTAATCATGTGCCTCCAGGAGCTGGGGCTTTATGTAAATAGCATGAGACTCATAATAAAATTGCAAGAGTTGGTGACAAGGCCTAAATCTAACTCAACAGTCTCCAAGGTATAGGGGTATCTGCAACCTACAGCTTCCTGCAGTCTGGAACCTACCTTCCAAACTAGCCAATGAGCTGTTATCTCGTTAACCCACCCATGACTATAGGAGCTGCTCCACATAACCATGGAGTGAATTGAGAAGAAGCCTGGTGTGGAATTGGTGTGAGGGAGCTCAAATTAGGCCTTGAAGAATTCTTCTTTTCACTATAATGTTGCAGAACTTTTCTTTTCAGCCTCTGGTGAATGCATCCCACGGGCTATGTGAAAAAAAAAATACCTGGAGGAATATATAAATCAGATGGCACAGCCAGCTCTGTTTAGACATGGATAATAATGCTCCTTGCGGAATGAATGAAGAAGGCAAATGAAGCAAATTGAGGAGGAGAGCTTATAAAGATCTAGGAAGCCAAACCAAACCAGAATAGCATTGTGTAGGGCAAGCTTTCAGGGGAGTTGTGAGGATAAAATCCATGAATAATTGTCAGATGTTTGACTACTCCAATAATGGGGGCCGCATAGGATAGTGAGATACACTGATGTAGCCAATAATCAGCTTAATTGAATATATACACACATTACAGGAACATGTACACACATTAAGAAGTGAAATGCCTTCTTCAACCATCTGAGATGGAAAATCTGAATGCACAGAGATTCCCGATCAGCCAGTTATAAAGGTAATCTATCTATCTATCTATCTATCTATCTATCTATCTATCTATCTATCATGTTACATCTAGAAACAAAAACAACAAGGAGTCCAGTGGCACCTTAAAGACTAACAGATTTATTTGGACATAAGCTTTCAGAGTTAAAAAGCCCACTTCTTTAGATGCAAGGTTTTTCACCCATGAAAGCTTATGCCCAAATAAATGTGTTAGTCTTTAAAGTGCCACTGGACTCCTTGTTGTTTTTGTGGATACAGTCTAACATGGCTACCCCTTGATACTGTAGTATTGGAGGGAGACAAGGCGAGTGATGTAATATCTTTTATTGGACCAACTTCTGTTGGTGAGAGAGAGAAGTTTTCAGCTTACACAGTGCTACCAAATGTATCTATCAGTCACACTCTCTCTCCAATGCTCCCTCTTGTTTGCCGTCAGAGGTATCTAACACACTATATAAAACATCCCCTGTATAATTTGTATATTATTTAATTATAACTTGTAAATTAAAGGAGGACACACACAGATTTTGTATGATTGCACTTTTATTATTTACAAATCCAAATAAAGGGCAATAAATAAAAAGCTTTAGTTGGGTTACATTTATAACTTCTGTTATTACTATTATTTCTTTATTTGTGTCTAGAAATAAATAATGGAGGACCCTGGAATTGAAAATGAAACCATTGTGGGCACATTGATACTCCTGGGCTTTGACGATCTCCATGATCTGCAGATTTTCCTCTTTCCCCTCTTCTTCATGGTGTATCTAGCGACCACGGCGGGGAATATCCTCATTATAATCACGATATCAGCTGATCGCAGTCTTCACACTCCTATGTACTTCTTCCTGGGTAACCTCTCCTTCCTGGAGATCCTGTACACCTCTAACATTGCCCCTAGGATGCTTGTGGACTTACTGAGACAGGACAAATGTATTTCCTTTACCAGCTGTATCACACAGTTATACGTCTTCTGTGCATTAGGGACTGTTGAGTGTTTTCTCCTGATGCTCATGTCTTATGATCGGTACCTGGCCATTTGTCAGCCTCTGCACTATGCAGACTCAATGAACTGGAATCTTTGTATTAAGCTGGCTGCTGGCACATGGGTTTGGGGATTTCTGTTGGCTGCTGTGTTGCAATTGCTTCTGGAAAAATCTTTAACTCTTTGTGGCCCTAATGAAATTGACCATTTCTTTTGTGACTTGACTCCATTGCTGAAATTGTCCTGTTCTGACACCTACATGGTGAAGGTAGCGATTTTTGTCTCATGTTGCATTGTATCACTGATCCCCTTCCTTCTGACTATCACATCCTACATTCATATCCTCCTGGCTGTCCTCAAAATCCCATCAAAGTGTGGGAAGCAGAGGACATTCTCCACCTGTAGTTCTCACCTCATAGTAGTCACCACTTTCTATGGGACGCTGACCGTTACATACATTGTGTCCACGGGATCTCAGTCCATTCATCTCAACAAAATCCTTTCCCTGCTCTATGTCTTTGTGACTCCACTGTTCAATCCCATTGTGTATAGTCTGAGGAACAAGGAGGTTAAAGAAGCATTGAGGAAACTCATAAGCAAGGTCATCCCTTTCCCTGACTGGTCAAATATTCCTCACCAATTCTTCTTTACAAGAAAAGCCTGAATTTTTTTTCAATGAAAGTGGATAGTTTTTAGGAACATGTCCATTTTGACAAATGCATAATTTTCACTCCGGAAAGCCTTTCAACTGAACATTTTCAGCAAGTTCCATTCACTAAGACTCACATCCACCAAAGGACTAAGGCACTAGCGTGACAGATATTAAACCCCATTTCTTTGGAGACCGTATTAAATTAAGTTTATGGATACTCAAAGATTGAAGCTAGTTCCAGGGGAAAGGCTGCCACAGCTTCTCCAAGAACCAAAAACAGAGAGTGAGAGAGCGATTAAGGTGTCATCTCAGGTTGTAAACAACCCCAGACAGACTCTTGCATATCCTGGTTCAGACTGGGTTTTCTAGAGACCAACACACAAAGAAAGGCCTTTTAGTATAAAAAGACTGAGTTTAAACTGACTCAACGTGGTCTTTTGATTCAGAAATCAGACAGGATCCTCTTTCAAAGAGGCCCTCAACCCTTTCAGAAGGGTTGGATGAACTTAATCCTATTAGGAACCTGTGAGTTTGATGAGTGACCTCTGGTAAGCTTTGAGCATATGTAACTCACACACCACCTGAGTGTGTTGCTCTGTCCCATATAGTGGCACCGAGACCACTTAGAGAGAAATTAATGAGTCTGCTACAGCTTTAGCTAAGGGCCATGTGGCTTTTAGTTTGTGCAGTAGAGGCTCATGCAATTGGCTCCGGAGACCCCAGGTTCGATCCTGCCTGCTGAACGTATAACATATGAACTTTTATTGTTTTTTTTTAATGTTGTCTCTGTGATGCTTTTACCCCAAGAATAAATGCATTTTGCTTCATGAAGGCTGACTGGTGCCTGGGATACACTATTGTAGTCTCTGGGGAAAGGCTGATCACAGGAGCTTGACCCTGATCAGTCCTGCTGGGGAAAGCCCAGCGAGGTGTAGAGGGACTGCAAGTCTAAACCCCAGGTCTGGAGGAAGACAAACATGAGACTCCACTGCAGAGAGGGCAACTGGGAGCATGAAACTTTAAGGAGGTGCCTGTGAAGACTAGGTGTGAAGTGGAGTCAAAGGTGCAGTTAACTGTGAAAGTGACACCTCGTTTCCCACCTTAGGTACCTAAGTCTAACATTTAGGTGCCACTGAGGTCCTCCAAAACCCTGCTAAGATGCTGCCTAACCCTGCAGGCCCAAAATACCCCTTGTCACCTACATTTGGCCGTTAAAGTCCCTGAGGGAGCTTAAATTTTTGTCATTGGGCATGCACTCTGCTGCCTCTCTCACACCTAAGCCCCACTGGGCTCCTCAAACCAGGTGAAACTAGATGTTGCACTGCCCATCTCACCTGATCTGGTAGGTGTTCTCCACCTCACACCTAACTCCACATAACATGTCTGTGGGAGAGGAGAAGAGGCATAGGCAATGTCCCTTAGGGAACTCACATGGGATATGGGCAACCCCCAGTTCAATTCCTTTCTCTATTTGATGAAGAGTGGGGATTTGAATAGACAACCCACCTCAAAGGAGAGTGCTTAACCACTGGATGGACACAGAGCCATTCTCATTCTCTCTTTGGCCCAAAGCATATTTATTTATGCATAGTGAAACCATTTCAACAGGAAGGACCCACTTCATACTATCTCATAGTCCAGTGGTTACAGCACTCATCTAAGAGGTGGAAGTGCTCTAACTTCAAATTCCTTAACCACATCAGGCAAGGAAGGGAACTGAACTGGTGTCTCTCACATCCCTATATTTGTTCCTTAACCACTAGATTAGGGGCTATAAAGGGGCAGGACTCCTCATTCATATCTGTCCCCCATCCCCAGTCACTTTGCTTGGGGTTAAATATGGGCTGAAGCCTTTCTCATAAGAAACAGCTTTGTCACCTGACTCCAGGACATATTTCCCAGCTGGGGATCCCAAGCAGAAACAGATGCCTCCCTCTAACTTGGACTTAGGTGCCTAACTCCCCAAAGGGGTGCAGTTTATGACATATCAGCATCTGTTATTGGCTAGTTTAGGGAGCGTGCTGCTCAGTGTGCTGATTTTTGTGGATAGCTTTGCTAGGTGTCTCTCTTTCCTCATGCATTGCATAGGTAGCCAGGCACCTTAGCCACAGTTTGTGAATTCACCGGGTAGCTACGTGCAACACCAAAGTGCCTTTGAGGATCCGGGCCTAACCCTTCTTTCTCCTCTTGCTTTGCGTTGAGTACATGAAATCCTTGTCAGGGATCTACATAATGTACTTTAATAACCTCTAGAAATGATAGAGGAGAGTTAACACCTGAGGAGGTGCATATGGAAAGACCAGAAAGAGGATATAGGTGCAAGCAACCTCGTAACTTTGACTCCAAACTGAACTGTTTTTCCAACAAAAAATTAGGTTTGGGACTAAATGAAAACGTTGTGCAAACTGTATGCTTTCATCAAAAACATTTAAATTTTGGTTGGAAAATAGAATGCCATGCAGCTTTTATGGAAGCTTTTGAACAAAACTATTTTTCTTTTCTACAATTTTTTTTGTATATTAAGTTTTTTGCCAAAAAAATTGTGTTTATATAAGAAAAATAGGCCGACGTTCTGTTTTTTGTTTTGGTGATGCAAAGTTAAAATTTTCTGCAGAACAAACTCAGCATTTTCGGACCAGCATTAATTTCGAATCAATGTTTTTTAACATTTTTGTTTCAGAATCAAATTGAGATTAATTATCTAATATTTTAATGTACCCAAAAATATGTAAGAGTAATGATGGTTATCTTAGGATGGGGAAAAAAAGAAAATTTGATAGATACAGTCAATTTTTCTGCTAAAAGTTAAGTTTCAGAATAAAATGGGATTTTTTGTTATAAAACCATTGTGTGAAAAAATCATCTATTTCATTCTGTTGTACTCTATTCTATTGATTCATTTAAATGTCATTTTGTTTTCAGAAATGGAGATTTTCAAAGACACAAATGGCAACTAGTCACCTAGAAGCGTTTGACTTTTCCTGGGACTCTGGTGCTTAACTACCATTTGTGCTTTTGAAAAATCTACTGAGCAATCATACACACTATGCTCTGTTTCTGTCTCTCGCGTGAAAATATTGCTTTCACTTTTTTCCCCTTTAATTGAAACTGAAAGCCATTTTGAACAGAAGGTGCTTGGCTTACTCTTTGTGTATGATAAGACACCTGACTCTAGGAGAGTGCTTATGGTTGTGGGTGCCAAGCAGAAATAGGCGCCAACTTCCCAAAGAAGGGCGGAGCCTAAGACACCCTCCTCTCATCAGCATCTGGCTTAGTGGGGGAACCACCCAGGTTGCTGGGTTTTGTGGATCCCATTTTTAGGTGCCCATCTGTCTCTGTGCATTACACAGGCAGCCTGGACATCTAACTCAGGTTTTTCTATTGTCCAGGTGCCTAAAGATTAGACATCATAATGCTCAGCAGTGTGGTTCCTAATATATCCCCTAGTGGGTGCGGAAAATGTGGGGAATTCCCGTATGGCTTCTGTACAAGCCCCCTTGACATCACTACCCCTTCGGGGAAAGAAATGATGTTCTCCCTGGGACATGGGAGAGCAGGCTACATGTCGGAGACGTAGAGCCACTGGAACTGTCTGAGCTGTAATCGATAAATATCAGTGGAGAATCTGGAAAGACAATGGGAAACCTTAATTGCTGAAAGTTGGGTACTCTCCCCCTCGCAGGGAAGCAGAGTAAAAACCCTGAGATGGGGAGTAAAGGGAGAAGGTGTCAGATGTCTGTGTTAAGAACTGGGCTCACTGAAACTCAGCCGCTCAGTGGGGACTGAGAGACGAAGGGGATGGGGAGAGATTGAGCCAAAATACACCCTCCAACAGTATGGATCAGAGGAGCCCTGACTCTGGCCAGTGTGAACTCTCTCTTGGCCTTTGCTTCATAATGCTAACCTAAGGGCTTTCAGATGCTGTAGGCTACATGAACGGTCACCTTATTCTGAAAGGGCTGCCTGTTGACACCTCGGATACTGAGAGAGTTGTGCTCTGAAGGGACCGGGCAAGTCTGGCTTGGCTGCACTCACTCAGGGAGCCACACAGAGAGATGAGTATTTCTGATGACTACAGGCTCAGTTTCAGAGTGGTGGAGGCCAGAGGATTTCCCCAATGAGCCAATGTGTGTCCTTAGGGTCCAGTACCCTAAAGGGGCACTCCCAGGAAACTGGTTAAAGGTTAGGACATAGACCAGACCTTGTTAATCTGTGACAGTGAGATTTTTCATAGCACCTCAGCAGGGCAGGTGCCTACCTCTCATTTGTTATGTACCCAGCAGGATCTTGAAGCAGGTAAATATCATAAAAAATCTGGTCCTAAGTCACTTAGGGGTTTTTAAATTGTACCTAAATCTAATTGAAAGACAGTGAGAGTTGGGTGCATAAACCCCTCAGGTCTCTTAGGAAATCAAGTCCATACATTGACTTTAGTGGAGTTGTGTCAATGGAGAAACAGTGTGAATGAGAGGAAAATTAGGTCCAGTTTGTTGCAAAACCACCTACTTCCTTCCTCAATGTTCCTCATTGCTCTGAGGTGTGGATAACGAGGAGGAATTTAGATAGATAGATAGATAGATAGATAGATAGATAGATAGATATATAGATAGATAGATGCAAAATTGATGCAGGCACTTTACTATTTTTAAGGACTTTCCAACATCCCTGAAGGAACGAAAGACATGGAGCTCATCTTTATTGACATCTAAGCATCCCAATCCATGTTGTAATACAGTGGGTTGGGGGAATGTAATCACCTTAATTCCCTTCTCATAGCCCATTGTTAGGGTGCTAGCCATCTGCGCAGAGGTGAATCTGGCCTTCTGTGAGAAAGGTAGCTAGATTAAGCCAAAAGGGGCATAATTTTCACCTTTTAACTGCAACAGCTTAGTGTCTGATCCAGTGGGAACCATTCCATTGAGCTCAAAGGGCTTTGGACCAAGCCCTGAGATATGGTGTCTGAGAGGAGAATATCCCCACAAGACCTACTAATCTGGTTTAAATAACAGTACTGATCACACTCTATAAATAGTGTAATTAGTCCCTTTTGGGTTATCAAATGAGACAATATGTCTTTATATATTTCTGAGTTGGGACTGCTAATACACAATTCACTGTTTGAAGGTCAAAAATGGGGATGATGTATATTTTCATGTAACTTTTATTTACTTTAGAGGACAACATGCTGTGAGAAGAGGGAACCAGAGAAACAAGATTCTGATTGTTGGAGAGGTGAAAGCAAGGGTTACAATTACATATAAAGGCCACAGCCAAAAGGTAAAAGTGGCTTCAGTTGTTAATCAGGATAAATATAATCAGTCTTTTCTGGCATTTGTGAACAACAAGCAACTGAACCATAATACAAAATATACAGTAAAACTTTTGGATTTGATTCTTTCCAATTTTGTATTCTGTGTTTTCATTTACACCTGTTCAAAGCAAATGCATCAGTAGTGTCAAGTGCCACCAGGGGTGTAAATGGGTGGAGAATTCAGATTTGGTAGCATTTTATACCTATTTTGTATTAATTTCTGCGTTTCTGCATGGGGATAACTACCATAATAGTCTATATCATATTTAATACTATTGTCTATATTTGTTATTCAGTTTCTAATTCATCGTACTTATTGTAGGTATGATAGATAGATAGATAGATAGATAGATAGATAGATAGATAGATAGATAGATAGATAGATAGATAGATAGATAGATAGATAGATAGATCGATCTTTTGGATCTCTTCTTAAGCACTATTGAAGAAGACAAACAATCCTACTAAATTTCGCCCATATTTTCTGATGATATTGAATGTGCGTATGGGGTATGTCGACATTCTTTCTCTTTAATTTTTGTTATTTCTAGGATTTGAGCTGGGAGTTTGGTTCAGATGAAGCATATTCTTGTCACCTGTACTACCTTTAAGGTGATTGTAATTGACGAGGTTCCATTGAATAATACCATTTATGAGATACTCTCTAGTTCAAAATGAATTATTTCAGTGATGTTCTCTGACCTGTGTTAAATAAGAGGTCAGAATATATAATCATAATGGTCTCTTCTGACCTTGAAATCTATGAATCACTTAATTTTCCATTGTGTCCATTTCCTTTTCTTCAGATGGAACATATGGGTGTAACTGAAAAAGAGAATCAAACAGCCATCACAGAATTCATTCTTCTGGGGTTTGGAGACTTCCATGAAATGCAGCCCTTACTCTTTGTGATATTTTTATTCATCTACACCATAACCATGTCCGGCAACATTGTAATTGTTCTGGTGATAGCAGCTGATCACAATCTACATACCCCCATGTACTTCTTCCTGGGTAACTTATCTTTCCTGGAGATCTGCTACATCACCACCATTGTCCCCAAGATGCTAAGAAGTTTCCTTACAGTGAGGGAAGTGATTTTATTCATGGGTTGTGTAGCCCAGTTGTACATTTTTGGATCTTTGGCAGTCTCTGAGTGCCTCCTTTTATCAGTCATGTCCTACGATCGGTATTTAACGATATGCCATCCATTGTCTTATGCATCCATTATGAACTTTAAGGTTTGCCTTCAGCTAGCAGCTGGTTGTTGGATAACTGGCTTCCTGACTCCTATAGCAATGATGGTCTTGACTTTTATGTTGCCTTTCTGTGCTTCCAAGGAGGTTGGCCATTTCTTTTGTCATTTCATGCCTCTGTTAAAACTTTCCTGTACTGACACCCATTTGGTTGAATTTCTGTCTTTCACAGTGTCTGCCTGTGTGACCCTGGTCCCATTTCTACTAATCTTGACTTCCTACTATAAGATCATCTTGACCATCCAGAGGATTCCTTCCACCACTGGGAAGCAAAAAGCCTCCTTCACCTGCTCCTCACACCTCCCAGTTGTTTCGATTTTCTATGGCACTGTCATTATTGTTTATGTAGCTCCTGCAGGTAACCAGTCACCAGCTTTAAACGAGGCCTACTCCCTGCTCTATACAGTCATCTCTCCCATGTTCAACCCCCTCATCTACAGTCTGAGGAACAAGGAGGTCAATGGTGCCCTGCGAAAGGTTGGAAGCAAAGTGTTCACTTTCCTAAAGAAGAGCAACATCCCGTAAGGTGACCCAAGTGACTGAAATCAGAGAGCAGTTAGCATTTCAGGTGTTCTGGAGGTTCAGTGGAGAGGAAGTCAAGAAGCTCTGAAAAAGTCTGCAGGTATAAGGAATGCTTTCAGAAATTTGATGTCTCTAAAGCAAAATTAGCAATGGATGTTAGCAATCAAGTGTGAATTTCAAAAAAAAGTCAAAATGACCAGCTCATGAAAGAACAACCCACAGGCAAAAGAGATTGACTATCCAATTTATTTGGCAAAACATTACAGTAAATCAACATAAGTTCACAAATAACTCAGTGGAGGAAAACAAGAACTCCATTAAAAATTATCATTGGATTGGCTCTAATGAACAGCTGTGACAAGTCTACATGTCTTTTTCAAGAGATTAGAAACTATCCTATGCATCTCTGAACATTTCCTTCCATGAATAGTACTAATATATTTTTCTTTTTGAAGCTTTTTATTACGGCAAAGTTGCAATAAAACATTAACTTATTATATTATATATTACTTATTCAGGGTCAGATTAATATTCAAAGAATCTGGCTCAAGATTCTGGCTTGCTGATTGGGGACCCTTTCTTCTCACAGAATCATAGAGCCATAGAGTTAGAAAGGACCACAAGAGTCATCTAGTCTAACCCTGACTAGCCTCTCTTTGGTACTTCACTTGTGTATGTACTTGGTGTGAAAGCTTTTCAATTACAAGGACAATCCATTTTTGACAATATCCCAGTTCCATAGGAGGAGACATCATATTTTTCCAATATTGTGCAATATAGAGTATTACTGCTATCAATTAAATAAAAGAAATTAACATGTTGTTCTGTTTAAAATGTAAAGCCTTTACTGGAGCATTAAGTAAGAAGTCCAGGGGATCTCTGGGAAACTGGCATTTTGTCATAAAGTGAATCTCTTTAATTACTTCCTCCCAAAATTGGCTAATTCCTATACACAATCACAACATGTGCAAGTATGTTCCCCTTTCCCTGCAACCTGTCCAACAGTGTGCCTTCCTAGTAGCAAAAATGTGGTGGATCATAACTGGAGTCAAATGCCATATGCACATTAACTCATAAGCATTTTCTTTATGAGCTACACAGATTGAAGATGTATATCTTCTTTCCTGTGTACCGACCCACTCATCCAGGTCAATTTCCACTCTATCCAGGTCCAAATCCCTCTCCCATCATTTTATCTGGATTGTTTTCTTATTAACATCCTTTTCAAACAAAATTGCATGTATCTTACAAATTAAACATTTTGTTCCAGCTTGCTCCTGATTCAGCTCCTCAAATGTGGTTAAAAGGCTAAATAGACACGGATTACCCAGTAAAATGTTTGACTTGTAAATGCTGAAAATACAGGATATTTATGTTATTTACATTTTTACATAACTTTTGGTTTGATTTCAAACCAGGATTCAGGAACAGCTGTCTGAATTGAGTAATCTCAACTCTTACACACAATGACTGGATTAGATAACCTCTAGATCTTTGATTCTATGAATGCTCACTTTGATATATTCTAGAGATAAATTCCTGATTATTAATGAAAGCCATTAGGGGAGGGCTTCAGCATCGGCAACAGAAATTTAAAACAAAGTTGGAATTTCTCCAAAGATGCTAACATAGTCTAGATGTATGGGTGATTTTTAAAAATTTTTGATGACCTACATTTCTTTTTAACCCAACAATTTCTATAAATAGCTATATTTCTGCACGAGCCTTGTTTGATTTTAACCTGGTATTTCGATGGTCTATTGTTAGGCCAGATTATCACGTCTTTTAATTGTGATGCGTAATAATAATAAACCAGATTAGGAAAGGTAATCCACCCCTCTTTGTAGATTTATACAGAACTTTAGAACTCCCCCTTTGTCTTTTATGTTTCCATATGAATTTTAATAGCGCACCATGCCATCTTTTTAATGTCATTTCAGGCATACCAACAGGGATGTACTGAAACAAAAATAATAACTTATGCGGGGGGGTGACATTCTTCATTACTGAAGCTGCCCTGCCTAGCCAAAAAAAAATCATATTTGTTCAATTCCTCCAAATCTTTTATTATTTTATCCCATAGAGGAGGGTAATTTGCCTTAAACAGATTTTTATGTTTCTTCTCAATTATTTATTCCTAAATTCTTTAAAGACACCTTTACCCATTTAAATGTATGTAGCTGACAATAGTTGGTTTTGACCCTTTCAGGAATATTCATTCCTAAATTTTCAGATTTCTCAGAGTTTATTTTGAAGCCTGATCTTTGACCAATTTCCAAAGTCATCTTTAACAAGGCTTCTGGATCATCCTGCAAATGTAAGACTTCGGCAGCATACAGAGCTATTTTGTGTTCTATACCAGAAGATGCTTTGATATCTGTTACCAAGGGGCTATTTCTCTCATCTATTGCAAATGGCACTATTGCCAATGCGAACAGTACAGGGGTAAGAGGCAATCTGGTCTTGCACCCATAACCAATTGAAAGGTGGAGACTGGTGACCATTAACCAAATCAGATGCTCCAGGTTGAATTTACAGGAATAATATGCCCTTAGAAAACTGATTTCCAAAACCAGAGCTTACCAAAATATGTCCGAGATACTCCCACTCCAGACCATCAAAGGCTTTCTCTGCAATTCTTCTTTTCTTTTACCCCTCCCCCCGACTTTCCTGACATCTGGAAACTTTATTTCTGTTGATTTTATGTTTTCTTCTAGGTCATTGATAAAAATTTTAAATAGGAAGTGATTGTTCTGGGGACCCCACGAGAAACACAGCCACTAGATGACAATTCCCCATTTACAGGTTCACTTTGATACCCTACCTATCAGTCAATTTTCAATCCATTTCTGTGTCAGGTTAATTTTATATTATTCTAGTTTTTTAATCAAAATTTCTTGCTGTACCAAGTCAAACTCTTTAGAAAAGTCTAATTATATTACATCAATAATATTACTTTTATTAACCAAACACTTTATACACACACAAAAGATCAAGTTAGCTTGACTATATCTATTTGCCATAAAACCATGTAAATTAGCATTTGAATATATTACCCTCCTTTAAGTCTTTATTAATTGAATCTCATTTCAACCACTTCATTATCTTGCCTGAGATTGGTCATGCTGATTGGCCTATAATTACCCGGGACATCTTGTTTACCCATTTAAAATTTGGCACAACTTTAGCTTTATTCTAATCTTCTAGCACTCACCCAGTGTTCTGAGACTTACTGAAAATAAATATTAAGAATCCTAGGAGTACCTCAGCCAGCTCTTTTATAACTCCTGGATGCAAGTTATCAGGACCTGCTGATTAAAATGTCTAACTTTAGTAGTTGCTGTTTCACATCCTCCTGAAATACCAGAGGAAGAGAAAGAGTTTTTTCATGGCCATATGAAAAGACTATATAATGTGTTTTCCCCAAACAGAGAACAGAAATATTTATTGAACACTTTGGCACTTTCTGCATTATTTATTATAATTATAGCTTTTCTAGCTGGAAAGAGACAATATCTTTTTGTTCCTTATAAAAACAAACAAACAAACATACAAACAAACAAACAAACAAACTAGTATTGTCCTAAACTCAACTGACCAAAGATTTCTCATTGTGTCCCTTATCTTCTCATATTAATTTTATACAATTCCTTACTTCTGATTTATACCCATTGCTATCAAATTCTCCTTTCTTTTGTTTGTTATATATTATTTTTACTTTTTACTTTTTATAACTCCCTTCACTTGCCCTGTAAACCAGGTCAGTTTTTAACTGGTATGGCCTTCTTCCTTGAAGTTCCATGACATCATTTAAGTTCCCACTACTGCAAAACAAGGCTTATACGGTAAACATAAGAAGGGGAGCTCGAATGTGAATGATGGAATTTAAAGCAGCTAAGAAAGTTAGAAACCTAACTTCTATTGAAATTCAGTAAGTTCTGGGCAATTAATTCACATGGGCTGCTTTGAAAATGGCAGTTTGATCTAGCTCTAACAACCAATGAGAGTTGGGAACATAATTCCTTTGGGCATAATTCAATTAACTATGGGAGCATACACAGAGATCCTGCTAAGTGACACTGAAACCTAGCATCTTGGAATCTTCAGCATAAAACAAATTGCCTCCTCCCACTTGAGCTCATCTGTGAGTGAATAGCTGGTTGTTATAGTAATTCAGGAAAGCTGTAAAACAAAGCCACAGTGACGTACAGTATAAGGAAATGTTACATTTGGGTTTGAGATATGATGCAGGTGTCCACCTTCAATTGAAAGAGAAAAGGAGTAGACTGTCCTCTGAAAATCTATAACTTAATCCTTTTGCCTCATATTCAATTATATCAATGACCATCAGTCATTTTATTTAAATTTTTGGTCTTTTGGATTACAATTCTACTAAATCCATGCTGTTTCAAAACCACTTAGCATTCTTCTTAATGCCTTTCCCATTGCTTCCTTCACCTCTTTGTTTCTTAGAGTGTAAATGAAAGGGTTTAATAGAGGGGTTACGACAGTGTTAAAGATGTTGATAGTTTTGTTCAAATCCAATGAGTTCTGTGCAGAAGGCTTGACATAGAGAAAAATGGTGGAGCTGTACCAAATAGTCACAACAGTGAGGTGGGCAGAGCAAGTGGAAAAGACCTTTTGCTGGCCTTGAGATGATGATATTCTCAAGATGGTGGAGATGATGTGAATGTAGGAGACCAGGGTTATCACACATGAGATCACAACAACAATGATTGAGACAATGAACATTGCAAGCTCAACAAAGCGTGTGTCTGTGCAAGAGAGTGCTATCAAGGCATCAATGTCACAAAGGAAATGATTGATGACTTTAGGGCCGCAGAAGGACAATCTGGATATTAGAGTTGTCAGCACAGAGATAGCCAGGAACCCACACAGCCAAGAGAGGAGGGCCAGATGAACAGAGAAAGTCCTGTTCATGAGGGAGCTGTAGCGCAATGGGTGGCATATGGCCAGATAGCGGTCATAGGCCATGACGGCCAGGAGGAAACATTCTGTGGAGCCCATGGAGAGGAGAAAAAACAATTGCAGGAGGCAGACAGTGAATGAAATGTTTTGGCTTGTTACCAGCATGATGCCAATGGCCTTGGGGACACATGCTGTGGTGTACCAGATCTCCAGGAAGGAGAGATTGCAGAGGAAGAAATACATGGGAGTGTGCAGGCATGGGTGGGTCCTCACTAGGGCTATGACAGACATATTCCCTATGATGGTTAGGAAGTACATAACTGAAAACACCACAATAAGGAACATCTGAAAATACCAAGTGCCATGAAAGCCCAGGAGGATGAACTCCTGCACGATGGTTTGGTTTCTTATTTCTGTCCCAGCTATGACATCCATCTGTAAAGACATGAGAGATCATAAGACATTTAAACATGTTGAATACTTGTTTGGATGTGCTAAAGTGAAGACTGAGAAATCTGGGACTAAAACTAATAGAAGATAAGGGAAAATGGGTGCTACTGAACATCATTCTTTCTTGTGCAACTTTCCACCTCCACAATAGAGATGAGAGCTCCACTCAACAGTCCTCTAAGGCCCACGAGGATGCAATGGGTGGCTGACAATATGCTATCTTTTCTGTCTTGATGATTTAGCCCATCCACCTTTCTCCACTTACCCCTGAGAAAGCCTCAGGATTTGGCACATTCTCTTCATGCCTCACCTTGACAATAATTTTGCTCTCTGCTCAGGACAGAGTAGGCATTTTTTTTTCATAAGTCCCATTGACTGTTCTAGAATTTCTACTCCTAAGTCACGTACACTCTTCTGACTTTCGGTGGGTCTTACATCACTTAGGCCTAGAGCTTGTCAATTTTTTTTTTTTTGCAAAACTGTTTCCCATTGAAAAATTCCAATCTGTAGCCCAATATCCTGTCTTCCGACAGTGGCCAATGCCATGTGCCCCAGAGGGGATGAACAGAATAGGCAATCATCAAGTGATCCATCCTCTGCTGCCCACTCCCAGCCTCTCGTAACCAGAAGCTAGGGACACCATCCCTAACCCGTGTTGGCTAATAGTCATTGATGGACCTATCCTCCATGAATTTATCTAGTTCTTTTTTTAATCCTGTTATAGCGTTGGCCTTCGCAACATTCTCTGGCAAGCATATCAAGGAAACATATTGGGTTTAGCTGAAAATTTCATCAGGATGGTTTCTCAGTTCCAGCATGGAATTTCTGATCAAAATGAAAACCTGAAAAAGAAATTAGCTCTCTAGCCTAGTGGTTAGGGCACTTGTTTGGGATATAGATGTTATATTGTCTGGATTGGCTCACTAACATGAGGGCCAAACTCAGGGCAGACATGACCAACGAGGACACAAACCCCCCAACTGGTTGTGTGTTCTATACTTAGATCTCTCCAACTAATTATCAAACATGAGTGCCTCAAGCACTATTACAGCCTTACCATGGAGTCACAGACAGTCTCCTTGCACACTCCAGGTCAGCTTGCCTTACACCAAAAATCACAATAATATTCAGGCAACTCCCAGTCCCAAAAGATCAGTCACTTACACAAGGTCAATTGCACCTTAGATCTCACACCAAAGACAACACTTTTAGCCAATCCTATAATAAATTAACTATATATGTATTAACTAGGAAAAAGAAATAAGAGAACTATTTAAAAGGTTAAGGCAGATAAACATACACTCCGAATGAGTTACAGTCCTAGGTTTCAAAAGGAGATTGAAGCTGCTGTAATATGTCAGCTTTCTACGTCCTTTAGAGCAGTGGTTTTCAAAGCTGGTCTGCTGTTTGTTCAGGGAAAGCCCCTGGCGGTCCGAGTCGGTTTGTTTACTTGCCATGTCTGCAGGTTCGGCAGATCGCAGCTCCCACGGGCCACGGTTCGCTGCTCCAAGCCAATGGGGGTGGTAGGAAGGATGGCCAGCACATCCCTCAGCCCGCACTGCTTCCTGCAGCCCCCATTGGCCTGAAGCGGCGAACTGCGGCCAGTGGGAGCCGCGCTCAGCCGAACCTGCAGACATGGCAGGTAAACAAGCTGGCCCGGCCTGCCAGGGGCTTTCCCTGAACAAGCAGAGGACCAACTTTGAGAACCACTGCTTCAGGGCCAACCCAAGGTAAGCAGCTTGGGGATCCCTTGCTTATGTTTAGAAATATCATCCTCTCCAAATGACATGCAACATAATGATCCAGTCCCTTCTGGTCAGGGATTTTTATTCCCTTACTCCAAAGTTCAAACTGTGAGGGAATGAGGCTTTGTGCACATCCCCTCTTCATGGTTGTGGAGAGAGCAATCAACAAAGTCTTTTCCCCACTGATGTTACACAATGGTTCATCTGGTGTCTACAGGCCTTCTTTTATTGGGGCAAGAAATGACACCTCTTGTAGTAAACTTGTAGTTCACACTTGGTAATGCTCCTCTCCTGACTGTGGGGTTTACAGATCAATTGCAAACACTTTCATAGTTGCAAAGCAAAGGCTTAAATCCTTATAAAATGGGATTCAGATATTATAGGTGAGATTGAAGCATGCAGCAACTCACCAGCATTTCATAAAATCCAAACGCTAAATACATTCTTATAAACTTAACATCTATTTGAACATGTTAACACCCAGTGAGCAGACTGGTTTCCAGCTGTGCATTTGTCAGTGTTTAGTGAGGCCTAGGGGCCTAGGCAAAAGACAGCATCTGGTCCGCCACTGGCACAGCAGGGGACTAAGTTTGATTCTCATTTTTGTTATATATTGCAATGAAAATGAAGTGTGAAACTGTGCCATTTTTGACAAAAGGGATTCTTGTTTTCTGGCCAGCTCTGCTTAGTCCTTTCTGAGACCTTCACCCCAAATTCTCAGCAATAAGGAACAACATTAGAAACCAGCAATTTTGTTTATTATTGATTATGTGTCTTCTGGTTGAATTTTATAATCCCACTTTCAGCTCTTAACCACACTGGGTAGTATTTTCGAGGTCTGCTAAACCAGTTCTCTGCACAGAGCTGGAACAGCACCCTGAAAGAACACACGCACACAAGCCAACTAACAACATATATATTCTTCTCTGTTTGCCACAGCTAAATTATTGACCCAGTAACTTTCAAGAGGTTAATTCATTAGTGATCCTTGAAACATTTCCATATCCATTTCAATATTTTTGGATGGAAACTTGTCTTTTTGATGACATGGAAACTTCAGCCAAAAAAGGATTTCCATGAAGCAATTTTGTTTTTTCTTAATAAACTGAAAAGTTTCATTTCTGGTAACTGAATCATAGAAATGTTGAGTGGGATGGGATCTCACAAAGTTCAGCTGATACAGCCCCCTGCACTGTTGAATGGAGAAATAAACCAGCCCTGACAGTCGTTTGTCCAACATGTTTTTAAAAACCTCCAATAAAGGGGATTCCATAATTGCCCTTGGAAGCCTATTCCAGAGCTAAACTCCCCTTAGAGTTAGAAAGTTTTTCCTAAAACCTAAACTAAATCTTCCTTGCTGGCACTTTCAGTGGACATGCAGAAAATTGAACACCATCTTCTTTATAGAATCATAGAATATGAGGTTTGGAAGGGACTTCAGGAGGTCACCTAGTCCAACCCCTTGCTCAACGCAGGACCAATTCCCAACTAAATCATCCCAGCCAGGGCTTTATCAAGCCTGACCTTAAAAACCTCTAAGGAAGGAGATTCCACAACCTCCCTAGGTAACCCATTCCAGTGCTTCACCACTCTCTGAGTGAAAAAGTTTTTCTTAATATCCAACCTAAACCTCCCCCACTGCGACTTGAGACCATTACTTCTTGTTCTGTCATCAGGTACCACTGAGAACAGTCTAGATCCATCCTCTTTGGAACCCCCCTTCAGGTAGTTGAAAGCAGCTATCAAATCTCACCTTATTCTTCTCTTCTCCAGACTCAACAATCCCGGTTCCCTCAGCCTCTCCTCATAAGTCATGTGCTCTAGTCCCCTAATCATTTTGGTTGCCCTCCGCTGGACTCTTTCCAATTTTTCCACATTCTTCTTGTAGCGTGGGGCCCAAAACTGGACACAGTACTCCAGATGAGGCCTCACCAATGTCGAATAGAGAGGAATGATCACATCCCTCGATCTGCTGCCAATGCCCCTACTTATACAGCCCAAAATGCTGGTAGCCTTCTTGGCAATAAGGGCACATTGTTGACTCATATCCAGCTTTTCGTCCACTGCAACCCCTAGGACTCCTTTTCTGCAGAACTGCTTCCTAGCCATTTGGTCCCTAGTCTGTAGCAGTGAATGGGATTCTTCCGTCTTAAGTGCAGGACTCTGCACTTGTCCTTGTTGAACCTCATCAGGTTTCTTTTGGCCTAGTCCTCTAAAAGTCCTCTAAAAGTCCCTCTGTATCCTATCCCTACCCTCCAGCTTATCTGCCACTCCTCCAAGTTTAGTGTCATCTGCAAACTTGCTGAGAGTGCAGTCCACACTATCCTCCAGATCATTTATGAAGATATTGGACAAAACCAGCACCAGGACTGACCCTTGGGGCACTCCACTTGATACCAGCTGCCAACTAGACATGGAGCCGTTGATCACTACCCGTTGAACCCGACGATCTAGCCAGCTTTCTATCCAACTTATAGTCCAATCAACCAGCCCATACTTCTTTAACTTGCTGGCAAGAATACTGTGGGAGACCGTATCAAAAGCTTTGCTAAACTCAAGGAATAACACATCCGCTTCTTTCCCCTCATCTACAGACACATTGATCTCCTCATAGAAGGCAATTAGGTTAGTCAGGCATGACTTGCCCTTGGTGAATCCATGCTGACTGTTCCTGATCACTTTTCTCCTCTCTAAGTGCTTCAGAATTGATTCCTTGAGGACCTGCTCCATGATTTTTCCAAAGACCGAGGTGAGGCCGACTGGCCTGTTGTTCCCCGGATCCTCCTTCTTCCCTTTTTTAAAGATGGGCACTACATTAGCCTTTTTCCAGTCATCCGAGACCTCCCCCGATCGCCATGAGTTTTCAAAAGATAAACGCCAATGGCTCTGCAATCACATCTGCCAACTCCTTTAGCACTCTTGGATGCAGCGCATGGACTTGTGCTTGTCCAGTTTTTCTAAATAGTCCCAAACCACTTTGGGACTATTAGTAGCTCTTAACCCCTTTGAAGATTCTTAGGATATTCCCCTTCATTCTTCTTTTCTCAAACTTAAACATGCCCATTTTTTTTAACCTTTCCTCATTGGTCAAGTTTTCTAAATCTTTTATCGTTTGTGTTGTTCTCCTCTGGACTGTCTCCTATTTGTCCACATCTTTCCTAATGTGTGCCACCCAGAGCTAGACACAGTACTCCAGCTAACTCCTCAGGTAGATTGAGACAATGACCTGTTATGTCTTAAGCAGCAAAGAGTGGGAGACCATGGAAAATCAGGGGATCTCTGCTTTTTGCAGAGATTACACAGAAGCAAAGGCTAAGGGATGCAAATGGTGTTACTATACTGTAATAAAACATGACTAGCATACAGCAGAGAGTAGAAGTGGGGAAGGAGCGGCTATACATTATAATCAGAGGGATAGCCGTGTTAGTCTGGATCTGTAAAAGCAGCAAAGAGTCCTCTGGCACCTTATAGACTAACAGAGGTTTTGGAACATGAGCTTTCATGGGTGAATACTCAGTTCGTCGGATGCATGTCACAGGACTCTTTGCTGCTTTTACAGATCCAGACTAACACGGCTACCCCTCTGCTGCTATGTCTTGAATACCACACTCCTGTTTATATACCCTAGAATGACATTAGCCTTTTCTGCCACTACATCACATTGTTGACTCATATTAAATTTGTGATCCACTATAACCCCCAGATCTTTTTCAGCCATGCTACCACCTAACCACTTAACTCACAGTTTGTAGGCGTGCATTCAATTTTTCCTTCCTAAGCAAAGTAATTTGCACTTGTCTTTCTTGAATTTAATCCTGCTAAGTCTGGACCAATTCTCTAATTTGTCACGGTCATTTTGAATTTTAATCCTGCCCTACAAATTGCTTACAACCCCGCCTAGCTTAGTGTCATCTGCAAATTTTATAGGAATACTCTCCACTCCATTGTCCAAGTCATTAGTAAAAACACTGAATACCATTGGACCCAAAACTGACCCTTGCAGAGCCCCACTAGATACATCCTCCCTGTTTGACAGAGAACGATTCATAACTGCTATTTCACTACAGTCTTTCAACCAGTTGGGCACCCACTCACCTAATAGTAATTTCATCTAGACCACATTTCTCTAATTTGCCTATGAGAATGTCATGAGGAGCTGTGTCAAAGCCTTACTTACATCAAGATATCTGACATATACTGCTTCCCTCCATCCAGTAGGCCAACAACCCTGTCATAGAAATGTTTTGATTTAAAAATGAACATTTTTAGTTTAACAAAAATGTTTTTTAAGAAAATCCCCAAAATATACATGAAAAATTGTAATGAAAACTAAAATATTTTTATTTTTAGCCACATATTTGATTAAAAAAATCAGTTGACTCTATTAATTATTCAGAGTACAATGAACACTATTTCCTTTTGTTCTTCCTAGACTTTACAGTACATTAAACAAGAGGGGTAAGCTGTACCCATTCTACCAGTATGGGTCAGCTGACTCCTCAATGAGGAAAATTTTTGGAATGGCTGGAGGATTTCCAGCTAGCTCACATTACCAAGAAAGGCAAAGTTATTTCACAATACAGTTACTTTTAATTACAATTCCAGCTGAATCTGTCTAGCAGGTCTAACTTACCAGCTCTGTTGACGGAGCTTGTCAATAAAAACTCCCTTTGTTCCCAATCTTTTTCTCTCAAGAGGACACACAACAGTCGTGGATCCTGAAAAATGGTTCATTGTATGGGGGTATATCTTGCTTTTCCAACACTAGATATACAACTGTTATAGGAAGATTTTTCACCTGATGCTCATTTCCATGAAGCATTCACCCACAAAAGCTTATGCTCCAGTACATATGTTAGTCTTTACGGTGCCACAGGACTCTTTGTTGCTATTTCCATGAAGTTTACTCTACACCACTGTAGCAATGTCCAGGGGGCTTAAATTGTGTGTGATGAGTCTAAATCACTTCCACTTTTTACACTGTTGGAAAAGTGTGAGCTATTGTTATTATAAAGGGGAACCTGACACTCCAAAACCAAAAGACTCTGGTAAAGTCTAGACATATGCGTTGGTTAGAATCTCTTTCCATCACCACTCACCTGCTTTTAGCCTTACCTACCATATTAATGAACTGCAGCTCAAATTGGCTGCATGAGAGGGAATGTTTTGAACTCCTCCCTCACCTATCCATAACCCTAGGGATGTCTGATCAGAACAGAATTTCACAGAATTCCCTAGTAGGTAAAATACATTCTGCTACTTCCCCCTCATCTCCTGATTAAAGCACCAGTACTAACAGCTAGGACACAGGCACACTTTTCCAAATGCCTCCCACACTTCGTGAACATCAGTGTCTAACCTGAGGCCCTCCTTCAGCCTCATTTTCCCCATCTGTGAAATAACGAGAAATGCCATAATTTGGTTCATCCCACTTGCTGGGCACAAAGCGTTCTCAAAAACCCCACAACTATGAGTATGGAGCAAGGATTTCTGCTGCATATACTTGAGTGCAATCCAATAGCACCTGATTTCACCCGATAGTCACCATTTACAGATATACAGCTACACAGCACTCCTGAAACAGGGAAAAGCACCACTTCATAAATCCATAGATTTCAAAGCCAGAAGGGGCCATTGTGATCATCTAGTTTGACCTCCTGCATAACACAGGCCATACAATGTTCCCAAAATAATTCCTACAGCAAATCTTTTATTAAAAAATAATCTGATCTTCTTTTTAAAAAAGATTGATGGAAAACTGGTGCCCTTAGTGAATTATTTCAATAATTAATTGAACTCATTGCAAAAATTAACGCCTTATGTCCAGTCTGAATTTGTCTAACCTTCAGCCTCTAGCCTTGGATCATGTTAGAACTATCTCTACCAAATTGAAGAATCCATTATAAATATTTGTATCCTATCTGGGAACTTAAAGACTTTGATCAAGTTACCCCTTAACCTTCTCTTTGTTAAACTAACTAGAGTGAGCTCTTTGAGTCTATCACAATAAGGCAGGTTTTCTAATCCTTTCATTTTTCTTGTGGCTCTTCTCTGAACTATTTCCAGTTTATCAACATCCTTCTAGAGTTGCAAACACCAGAACTGGACACAGTATCACAGCAGTGGTTGCACCGATGCCAAATACAGAGAAAAAATAATCTCTCCACTCCTTCTTGAGATTCCTCTGTTTACGCATCCAAGCATTGTTAGACCTTTACACCACAGCATCTCACTGGGAGCTTGTGTTCTGCTGGTTATCCATCATGCCCTGCAAAACTTTTTCTAAGTCATAGTTTCTCAGGATAGAGCCCTATCCTGTAAGTATAACCTGTTTTCTTTGTTCCAGTAGGTAGACATTTAAATTTAACCACATTAAAACACATATCATTTGCTTACATCCAGTTTACCACACATCCATATTTCCCTATATCAGGGACCTCGCCTCTTCATTATTTACCACTCCCCCAATTTTTGCATCATCTGCAACTGTGTGATTATTTTATGCTTTAATCTGAATTGTTTATAAAAATGTTAAAAAGCACAATGTCAAGAACTAACGCCAGCAGGACCATAGTAAGCTATTAACCTTAACAGTTTAATAGTAAGCTGTTGAAAGCTTAAACTTTTATGTATGCAGTGCTGTTGTAGCTGTTTCAGTCCCAGGATAATAGAAGGACAAGGTTACTGAGGTAACATCTTTTGTTGGACCAATTTTTGTTGGTGGGAAAGGCAAGATTTTGAGCTTACACATATCAATTTTCTAAAATTCTGAACTTCTCATAATCAGAGTATGCCCAGTGTGCCCAGCCAGATGAAGAGCCAGTAACCCACCATTGAAATCAATCAATGGGCACTTGTCAAGGATATGCAACATAGTCTGAAGTTGACTGCCTCTACAGTGCAGGTCATTACAGAAACTGATTTGAAGAGCTTGGCCACACAATTGCCCTGTCATATTCAAAACCAGTTCAGGGAAGACCACATATGCCTTGACTGGTCAAAACCCAAAGAGCGGATTGTTGGGGTCAGTGACTAGAGAGTGATTAACGACTGTCTTCACTGACCACTCGTTACACCAAGCAGATTCTGTCATCATGTCCTGTTGTTGCATAAGTGACCAGAAAGGATGTCTAAAAGACATATGAACTGGTTGAAGAGGTCTGAGTACAGAAGCAAGTCGATGTTCCCATGGATCTTGGCCAGGAGCATGTTGGAGGACCCCTCATGAAGAATATGGGGGCAGTGCTGTGTTACTAAGTATTGGCAATTAATTCCCACAGGCTCCTTTGAAAATGCCACCAAGAAACTGAATCTGACATCTGTTGTGAAGGCTGTTGTGTGTATTTGCTTTTCTCCTGTGCTATGCCAGGAGCTCTGGTGTTGGCTGCACCAGTGTAGCTTGCAGCTTTTTGACTCAGCAGACCTCAGTGTTAATGATTAAAAAAAAGACTAACACTCAGTTTGGTGGCAAAGGCTCAGCTAGGTTTATTGTCAACAGCAAATGGTACCACACACTAAGCTACAGTTTCACTAACACATTTCCCTGTGACAAGATATTCACTCAGTCAACATAACGTTGTCCCCTGGGCAAATTCCATTATCCCTCCTTACACTCTTCCTTTCATACATTGACACAATCAAGTTACATATTGCAGTAGGTTGTTACCAGCCTTGTACCTGGCTGTTCTAACAAAATATTCTCATCTATTGCCCTGTCATACTATCCTTCTCTTTACAAGGGGTCTGTGTGTTCCTCTACCACCTTGTTAGCAATGTATTTATGTAGTTACTTAAGAGTTCTGTATGTTCCTGCAACATGTTCTCTGGTCTGGAATGTGTTTATTTGGTTGACTGATATTCCGACAAGGTCTACTCTGCTTAAGAACATAAGAACATTAGAACGGCCATACTGGGTCAGACCAATGACTCATCTAGTCCAGTATCCTATCTTCTGACAGTGGCTGATGCCAGGTGCTTTAGTGGGAATGTACAGAACAGGCAATTGAGTGATCCATCCTCTGTCATTCACTCCCAGTTTCTCCAGGGAAGAAGGGAAGGATAGCTCAGTGGTTTGAACATTGGCCTGCTAAACCCACAGCTGTAAGCTCAATCCTCAAAGGGGATGTTTACAGATCTGGGGCAAAAAAGTAATTGGTGAGTGGTTCTGCTTTAAGCAAGGGGTTGGACTGGATGACCTCCTGAGGTCCCTTCCAACGCTGATGTTCTATGATTCTGGCAGACAGGGACTATCAGAACATTGTTTTGCATCCCTGCTCATCCTGGCTAATAGCTATTGATGGACCTATCCTCCATGAAAATATCTATTTTTTTTAACCCAGTTATAATTTTGGACTTTACAACATCCCCAGGCAAGGAGTTCCACAGGTTGACTGTAGATTGTGTGAAGAAGTACTTCCTTTTGTTTGTTTTAAACCTGCTGCTTATTAATTTCATTGGGTAATCCCTAGTTCTTGTGTTATGCGCAGGAGTACATAACATTTTCTTATTCACTTTCTTCACACCAGTCAGGATTTTATAGACCAGTAACCCACCGTTGAAATCGATCAGTGGGCACTCCCTTTAGATTTTCTCTTCCAAGTTGAAAAGTTCCAGTCTTTTAAACCTTTTCTCATATAGAAGTTGTTCCATGCCTTAATAATTTTTGTTTCCTTTTTCTCTACCATTTCCAATTCTAATATATCTTTTTTGATATGGGGCAATTGAAACTACATACAGTATTCAATGTGTCGCAGCACCACAGATTCAGATAGTGGCATTATAACATTTTCTGTCTTATTATCTGTCCCTTTCCTAATGATTCTTAACATTCTTTTTTGACAGCCTCTGCACATTGAGTGGATGTTTTCAGAGAACTATCCACAATCATTCTAAGATCTCTTTCTTGAGTGGAAGCAGCTAATTTAGATCTAACCAGTTTGTATGTATAGTTGGGATTATGTTTTCCAATGTGCTTTACTTTGCATTTTTCAACATTGAATTTCATCTGCCATTTTGTTGCTCCGTCCCCCAGTTTTGCGAGATTCCTTTTGTAACTCTTTGCAGTCAGCTTTGGACTTAACTATCTTGAGAAACTTTGTATCATCTGCAAATTTTTCTACATCACTTTTTATGCCATTTTCCAGTTTATTTATGAATATGTTGAATGGCACATGTCCCAATACAGATCCATGGGTGACCCTGCTATTAACATCTCTCCATTCTGAAAAATGAACATTTATTCCTACTCTTCGTTTCCTGTCTTTTAACCAGTTACCGATCCATAAGAGAACCTTCCCTCTTATTCCATGACCATTTAGTTTGCTTAAGAGATTTTGTGAAGGACCTTTTCAAAAGCTTTCTGAAAGTCCAAGTACACTGTGTCCACTAGATCACCCTTATCCACATGTTCGTTAACCCCCTCAAGCAGGTCTAATAGATTGGTGAGGCATGAGCTGTGTTGGCTCTTCCCAAACAAATCCTGTTCATCCACCTGTCTGATAATTCTATTTTTTACTACAGTTTCAACCAAATTCCCTGGTACTGAAATTAGGCTTACCACTCTGTACTTGCCAGAATTTTCTCTGGATCCTTAAAAATTGGTGTCACATTAGCTATGTTCCAGTTATATGGTGCAGAACCTTATTAAATGATAGGTTACATACCACACTTAGTAGTTGGGCAATGTTCTATTTGGGATCCTTCAAAACTCTAGGTTGAATCCCATCTGAACCTGGAAACTTATGACTGCTCAATTTAGCAATGTGTTCCAACATCTGTATTGACACTATAATCAGGGAAAGTTGCTCAGATTTATCACCTAAAAAGAATGGTTCAGGTGTGGAAACCTCCCTTACATCCTCTGCAGTGAAGATTGATGCAAAAAATTCATTTAGCTTCTCTGCAATGGCCTGACATTACTTGAGTGCTCCTTTAGCATCTCAATTGCGCAGTGACCCCACCAACTATTTGACAGGATTCCTGTCTGATGTACTTAAAAAACATTTGGTGTTAGTCTTTGAGACTTTAGCTAGATGCTCTTCAAATTCTTTTTTGGCCTCCCAAATTATACTTTTACAAATGACTTGCCAGAGTTGATCCTCTTTTTTTTTTTCTCAATAGGATTTAATTTCTTATTTTCCTATTTCTTTTTGCCTCTAGCCACTTTTTTGACTTTGTTGTTTAGCCATGGTTATACTTTTGTGGTCCTCTTACTATGTTTTTTTTAATTTGGGTTACACATTTAATTTGAACCTCTATTATGGTGTTTTTAAAAAGTCTCCATAGAGCTTGTTGGCCTTTCACTTTTGTGACTGTGCTTTTTAATTTCTGTTTAATTAACTTCCTCATTTTTGTGTAGTTTCCCTTTCTGAAATTAAATGCTACTGTGGTGGGTTGCTCTAGTGTCCCTCCCTCCCCCACCTCCCCGCCACACACACATACGAATGTTAGCCTGCCTAGGGCCTCAGCAAGGCTTACATCATCCAATGGAAGTTGGAAACCTCCCTCCCTTGGCTCTCATGTAATTAACAATGGATTCATCCATATAGATTCTTCTGAGTGACATTCAAACCTAACATCTTGGAATCTTCAACACAAAAGAGTTTCCTCCACCCACTGGAGCTAATTTATCAAGGTTGTTACAGTAAATGAGGAAAACTGTAAAACAAAGACACAACAACATGCACTAAGGAAATGTTACATTAGGATTTGGAGTAAGCTGCAGGTCTGACTGCAATTGCAAAAGAAAAGGAGTTGGCTGTCCTTTGAAAAATCCATGACTTAATCCTTTTGCTTCTTATATCAATATCAATTACCTTCAGGACATTACAATTAAAGTTTTGGTCATTTTGATGAAATTTCAACTTTTCTAAAACCACTTAATATTCCACTGACTGTCTTTCCCAAGGCTTCCTTCACCTCTTTGTTTCTCAGAGTGTAAATGAAATGGTTTAATAGAGGAGTTAGGATAGTGTTTAAGATGTTGACAATTTTGTTCAAATCCAGTGAGTTCTGTGCAGACGGCATGAGAAAAAGAAAAATGGCAGAGCCGTACCAGATAGTCACGACAGTAAGATGGGCTGAGCAAGTGGAAGAGGCCTTTTGCCAGCCTTGGGCTGCAGGGATTCTCAAGATGGTGGAGATAATGAAAATGTAGGAGACCAGGGTTATTACGCATGAGACCATGACAACAATGAATGAGTCGATGAATATTGCCAGCTCAACAAGGCGCATATCAGCACAGGAAAGTGCTATCCAGGAATCTATGTCACAAATAAAATGATTGATGACACTTGGGCAACAGAAAGGCAACCTGGATATTAGAGACATGAGCACAGAGATAGCCAGGAACACACACAGCCAAGAGGCGAGGGCCAGCTGAGCAGAGAAAGTCCTGTTCATGAGGGAGCTGTAGCGCAATGGGTGGCATATGGCCAGATAGCGGTCATAGGCCATGAAGGCCAGGAGGAAACATTCTGTGGAGCCCATGGAGAGGAGAAAAAACAATTGCAGGAGGCAGACAGTGAAAGAGATGGTTTGGCTTGTGACCAGCATGACGCCAATGGCCTTGAGGACACATGTTGTGGTGTACCAGATCTCTAGGAAAGAGAGATTGCAGAGGAAGAAGTACATGGGAGTGTGGAGCCATGAGTGGGTCCTCACTAGGGCTATGATGGACACATTCCCTAGGATCGTTAGGATGTACATCACAGAAAACAGCACAGCAAGGGCCATCCGGAAATACCAAGTGCCGAGAAAGCCCAGTGAGATAAACTCCTGCACACTGGTTTGATTTCTTATTTCTGTCCCAGACATGACGTCCATCTGTCAAGACATGAGAGATCACAAGGCATTTAAAAATGCTGAACACACATTTGGATGTGCAGTAGTGCAGGCCCCACAATCTATTAATACAGCTAAGATAAGAGAAGGGAAAGGGGTGCTACTCAACACCGTCCTGCCTTGTGCATCTTTCCACAATGAAGATAAGATCTCAATTTATCATTCTTATAAGGCCCATGAGGATGCATGTTCATCATATGGTATCTTTCATGTCTTAATGGTCTTGCCCATCAACTCAATTCAACTCACCCCTGAGAAAGTTTCAGGATTTGGCCCATTCTTTTCATCACTAACCTTGGAAGATAACATTGCTCTGTACTCAGGACAGAGTTGGAATTTTTGCACAAGTCGCATTGAAGGTTGACAGGATTTCTACTCCTAAATTCTTTACACTAAGAACATAAGAACATAAGAAACGGCAGTACCAGGTCAGACCAAAGGTCCATCTAGGCCAGTATCTGTCTACCAACAGTGGCCAACGCCAGGTGCCCCAGAGGGAGTGACGCTAACAAGCAATGATCAAGTGATCTCTCTCATGCCATCCATCTCCATCCTCTGATGAACAGAGGCTAGGGACACCATTCTTTATCCTTCCTGGCTAATAGCCACTTATGGACTTAGCCACTATGAATTTATCCAGTTCCCTTTAAAACATTGTTATAGTCCCAGGCTTCACAGCCTCCTCAGGTAAGGAGTTCCAAAAGTTGACTGTGCGCTGTGTGAAGAAGAACTGCCTTTTATGTGCTTTAAACCTGCTACCTATTAATTTCATTTGGTGACCCCTAGTACTTATATTATGGGAATAAGTGAATAACTTTTCCTTATCCACTTTCTCTACATCATTCATGATTTTATATACCTCTATCATATCCCCCCTTAGTCTCCTCTTTTCCAAGCTGAAGAGGCCTAGCTTCTTCAATCTTTCCTCACATGGGATCCTCTCCAACCCCCTAATCATTTTAGTTGCCCTTTTCTGAACCTTTTCTAGTGCTAGATTATCTTTTTTGAGGTGAGGAGACCACATTTGTACACAGTATTTGAGATGTGGGCATACCATGGATTTATATAAGGGCAATAAGATATTCTCTGTCTTATTCTCTATCCCTTTTTTAATGATTCCTAATATCCTGTTCACTTTTTTGACCGCCTCTGCGCACTGCGTGGACATCTTCAGAGAACTATCCATGATGACGACAAGATCTTTTTCCTGACTCCTTGTAGCTAAATTAGCCCTCATCATACTGTATGTATAGTTGGGGTTATTTTTCCAATGTGCATTACTTTACATTTATCCACATTAAATTTCATTTGCCATTTTGTTGCCCAATCACTTAGGTTTGTGAGATCTTTTTGAAGTTCTTCACAATCTGGTTTGGTCTTAACTATCTTGAGTAGTTTAGTATCATCTGCAAAACTTTGCCACCATCACTGTTTACCCCTTTCTCCAGATCATTTATGAATAAATTGAATAGGATTGGTCCTAGGACTGACCGCTGGGGAACACCACTAGTTACCCCTCTCCATTCTGAGAATTTACCATTATTCCTACCCTTTGTTCCATGTCTTTTAACCAGTTCTCAATCCATGAAAGGGACCTTCCCTTTTATCCCATGACAGCTTAATTTATGTGAGAGCCTTTGGTGAGGGACCTTGTCAAAGGCTTTCTGGAAATCTAAGTACACTATATCCGCTGGATCCCCCTTGTCCACATGTTTGTTGACTCCTTCAAAGAACTCTAATAGATTAGTAAGACACAATTTCCCTTTACAGAAACCATGTTGACTATTGCTCAATAGTTTATGTTTTTCTATGTATCTGACAATTTTATCCTTAACTATTATTTCGACTAATTTGCCTGGTACCGACGTTAGACTTACCGGTCTGTAATTGCTGGGATCACCTCTAGAGCCCTTTTTAAATATTGGCATTACATTAGCTAACTTCCAGTCATCGGATACCGAAGCCGATTTAAAGGACAGGTTACAAACCTTAGTTATTAGTTCCTCAACTTCACATTTGAGTTCTTTCAGAACTCTTGGGTGAATGCCATCTTGTTAATGTTGAGTTTATCAATTAATTCCAAAACCTCCTCTAGTGACACTTCAATCTGTGACAGTTCCTCAAATTTGTCACCTACAAAAGCTGGCTCAGGTTTGGGAATCTCTCTAACATCCTCAGCCGTGAAGACTGAAGCAAAGAATCCATTTAGTTTTTCCGCAATGACTTTATCATCTTTAAGTGCTCCTTTTGTATTTTGATCATCAAGGGGCCCCACTGGTTGTTTAACTAGCTTCCTGCTTCTGATGGACTTAAAAAACATTTTGTTATTACCTTGGAGTTTTTGGCTAGCCGTTCTTCAAACTCCTCTTTGGCTTTCTTATTACACTCTTGCACTTAAGCTAGCAGTGTTTGTGCTCCTTTCTATTTGCCTCACTAGGATTTGACTTCCACTTTTTAAAGGAAGTCTTTTTATCTCTCACTGCTTCTTTTACATGGTTGTTAAGCCATGGTGGCTCTTTTTAGTCCTTTTACTGTGTTTCTTTATTGGGGTATACATTGAAGTGGGCCTCTATTATGGTGTCTTAAAAAGGGCCCATGCAACTTGCAGGGATTTCACTTTAGTCACTGTACCTTTCAACTTTTGTTTAACTAACCTCTTCATTTTTGTATAGTTCCCTCTTTGAAATTAAATGCCACAGTGTTGGGCTGTTGAGGTGTTCTTCCCCCCACAGGGATATTGAATGCTGTTGTATTATGGTCACTATTTCCAAACAGTTCTGCTATAGTTACCTCTTGGACCAGCTCCTGTGCTCCACTCAGGATTAAATCTAGAGTTGCCTCTCCCCTGTGGGTTCCGTTACCAGTTGCTCCATGAAGCAGTCATTTAAAGTATCGAGAAATTGTATCTGTGCATTCATCCTGAAGTGAAATGTTCCCAGTCAATATGAGGATAATTGAAATCCCCCACTATTATTGGGTTCTTAATTTAGATAGCCTCTCTAATTTCCTTAGCATTTCATCATCACTATTACTGTCCTGGTCAGGTGGTCGATAATAGATCCCCAATGTTATATTTTTATTAGAGCATGACATTTATACCATAGCGATTCTATGGAATATGTGGATTCTCTTCAGATTTT